>NC_136897.1:29006424-29026424 GCF_949152265.1 Phoxinus phoxinus
ATGTGTGTGTGTGCGTGCGTGTGTGTGTTTATGATGTGTGTACGTGCGTGCGTGTGTGTGTTTATGATGTGTGTGCGTGCGTGCGTGTGTGCGTGCGTGCGTGTGTGTGTTTATGATGTGTGTGCGTGCGTGTGTTTCTGATCTGTGTGTGTGTTTATGATGTGCGTGTGTGTGTGTGTGTTTATCATGTTTGCGTGCGTGTGTTTCTGATCTGTGTGTGTGTGTTTATGATGTGCGTGTGTGTGTGTGTGCGTGCGTGCGTGCGTGTGTTTCTGATCTGTGTGTGTGTGTTTATGATGTGCGTGTGTGCGTGTGTTTCTGATCTGTGTGTGTGTGTTTATGATGTGCGTGTGTGCGTGTGTTTCTGATCTGTGTGTGTGTGTTTATGATGTGTGTGTGTGTGTGTGTTTATGATGTGCGTGTGTGCGTGCGTGCGTGTGTGTGTGTGTGTGTGTGTGTGTGTGTTTATGATGTGCGTGCGTGTGTGTGTGTGTGTGTGTGTTTATGATGTGCGTGTGTGCGTGTGTGTGTGTGTGTTTATGATGTGCGTGTGTTTCTGATCTGTGTGTGTGTGTTTATGATGTGTGTGTGTGTGTGTGTGTGTGTGTGTGCGCAGGCACCGGATGCCTCAGGAACAGTGGTGGCTGAATCTGCGGCCGATGCTGAAGATGTTGGCGAAGTATCAGACCAGTTTTGACGAGTACGTGACAGGAGAGATCGAGCATGTGACCCGTCGAACCCTCAGCATCGAGACGGGCTTTTAAACGGCCTCTCCAGCAGGGGGCGCTAGTGTTAACAACCCTGACCTCTGACCCCGTCACGTGACACTCTGACATCAGTGTTTATTAAGTATTCATCATGAAATAACTCAATAATAAAGATATTAATGTGTTCTTGTATTAGTGCTCGAGCCATTTGTTGTGCCTTTGTCTTGTATTTGTTAATATTGTTGTAATATTTCTTTCATAAATGTGAATCTTCATATTTGCACGGTTGTGTGTGTGCTTGAGTTCTGTCTGGATGAAATGATTTTGAATTCGTGATTTAGTTTTTCTCAGTAATATTGATATATGATATTTGATGTTCCTCAGGAGTTTCCTCTAGAAATGCTGCCAATTTTTCACCCTAAATCATGTTTACAGATTAATACGTCAGATTAGCAGATTAATATGTCAGATTAGCAGATTAATATGTCAGATTTGCAGATTAATATGTCAGATTAGCAGATTAATATGTCAGATTTGCAGATTAATATGTCAGATTTGCAGATTAATATGTCAGATTTGCAGATTAATGTCAGATTAGCAGATTAATATGTCAGATTCGCAGATTAATATGTCAGATTTGCAGATTAATATGTCAGATTTGCAGATTAATGTCAGATTAGCAGATTAACATGTCAGATTAGCAGATTAATATGTCAGATTTGCAGATTAATGTCAGATTAGCAGATTAATATGTCAGATTTGCAGATTAATATGTCAGATTAGCAGATTAATATGTCAGATTTACAGATTAATATGTCAGATTTACAGATTAATATGTCAGATTAGCAGATTAATATGTCAGATTTGCAGATTAATATGTCAGATTAGCAGATTAATATGTCAGATTTGCAGATTAATATGTCAGATTTGCAGATTAATATGTCAGATTTGCAGATTAATATGTCAGATTTGCAGATTAATATGTCAGATTTGCAGATTAATATGTCAGATTAGCAGATTAATATGTCAGATTTGCAGATTAATATGTCAGATTTGCATGTCTGAACTTTTGAAGATGCGCTTCACTGATTAAACAATTAAATAAATATTTTCTGCTGATTTCTGTGTTTTGTTCTATATTTCTACCGTACTTTTACTGGAGCATCATAAATCACAGTGACAACATACCTACAATTATTTTATTAATAATTATAATTTATTTAAAGATTATGAATATAATGATTTAATAAAAAGATATAGTTATAATTCGACAGAAGTGTATTATTTAGTATATTATAATTATACAATCATATATTATTGTATATAATAAAAAAATTTACTTCATATAAAATTATATTTATAGTATATAATAAAATCTTTGTCATATGTACACATAAATAATACTTTTTAAACGAATTGTATTATAATTATATTATTTTATCTTATATATACATATATAATATATGATAGAATAATATTGTTTTATAAATATATTAAATATATATAATTTTATATATAATATATATATATTTTATATATATTTTATATATAATTATGATTATAATATAATACTATATACATAATAAACTATATAATTTATATAATATATATATATATATATATATATATATATAAAATAAACTATATAATTTATATTTTATAATTTATATTTTATCATATTTATACATTATATATATAACAATAAAATATATAATATAATTTATTTATATACTTATATAATAATACATTATATATAATATAATTTATTTATAATATATTATATTATTTATATACATAGGAAATCATACTTTTAAAAAATGAATGACGCACACATATATACATACCAACACACAAGCGAATAAATATCTATATTAAAAAAAAAAAATCCTGAGATGATTATGTATTAACCTAACATATTAGCGCACATATAATAACATTCTGTGCGGTGTTTCTGGCAGCTTGCTGGAGTTGGTCCTCCGGTATCCCATAATCCTTCACTGTCAGTGTTGGTAAATCGCGCATGCGCAGTTGTTCGGCCTCTTTTGGATCCGCACCTCTTCTGCTAAAATGGTGAGTGTTTGTGGCCCGAGCGAGTAATCTTCAAACATCTTCTCTATCGCTCGTATATAACTGCCCTTTCTCATTACTCAGTGTTTGGATGAGTTAATAAAACATTATCTGTGCTGTATATGTTGAAGTAGACGATGATAACGTCTTTAAATGTTATTCTGAAGCGCTGTTAGCGTCAGTGAGCCGCGGCTCCGAGTCTGTGTGGAACCGCGACTTCAGTGCCTCAGCTCCGAGAATCGGGCTTTTCAACGTGTAAATGAGATGTAGTCTGGCGTAATGTTTATAGTCATATAACAGCAGATAGTTCGAGGAGTATAAAATTGACTATTAGACTAGTTTAGCTTCATTTAGTTATCAGAAATGAATATAATGCAGTGTAGAGCTAGGGTTAGTTCATGTCAGTAACTCGGATGTGTAGTCTGGTATATTTTCTGAAGTAAAGTAATAAACTTTTCCTCTAAACACTGAGATTATGCTATCCTCATATTGCTGTACAGCTCTTATATAATGTGTTTATTTATATCAGTCATTCAACACACACTAACTCAAGTCATTTCTGCAAATTCAGATCAACAGCTTGAGTTAAATTCTCTGATCCAAATAAATCCTATTTATAATTTTCCATATTTATTGAAATCTATGTAAAGTTTCCACATTTGTTGAAATCTCTCTGTGAAGTGTCCATGTTTATGAACGTCTGATTGCTCCTCAGGCCAAGCGCACCAAGAAGGTGGGGATTGTGGGGAAGTACGGCACCCGTTACGGTGCGTCCCTCAGGAAGATGGTGAAGAAGATTGAGATCAGCCAACACGCCAAATACACCTGTTCTTTCTGTGGAAAGGTGAGTCTCCGCCGTGCACACGGGACACTCGCCCACCGGCACTGCCTCGCCTGAACACCCTTCTGTGTACGTGAACGAGTGAAGCACAAAGCTCTGTTTACAAAAGAAAGTTTAGTAATTAAATGTTACATCGCATCCATGGAAACATTTGGATTTGTGCCGAAATATCATCTTTATTTTCCCAAATCTTCACATTTTCACCGTTTTTAACTTTGGTTCGCTTTTAAGTTGTCCTACAGCACTTTATTTCTTTACCACAGTAGAAATGTGATGTTATAGGCCTGATACATTTTTGCTTGCACGTCAAATTCTATTTAACACCGTTTGTGCTGGTTGTTATGGTAAGGTAAGGCGTGTGTAGGGATTTTTAGTTTGGCTTTCTCTCACAAAATCAAACATCGCCTGAATGTCTTGCCGTGTGGAGGATAAAACTCACTCTTCAGACGAAAGATCAGGAGAAAGCATGAAGATATCAGAGAAGAGAATGAGTCTCTATCGTGTCTCAAAGCGAAGAGCGGCAGGATATATGACGCATCTTTGTTGGGAAATATAAAATAAATGTTTTTTAAATATAAATATTATTTAGGTTACCAATATTTTGCCCCGCCCTCGTCATCAGAGAAGAGAAGAGATTAAGTTCCCTGCAAGAGGAACTTATTCTCATTCAACATTATTAAACTATAATGATGATGTGCACCTATAAATCACTCAGAATAAACACTGCAATATTCCACACACAATATGATTTGTTTGTTTCTGTGTTCAGACTAAGATGAAGAGAAAGGCTGTTGGTATCTGGCATTGTGGATCCTGCATGAAAACTGTGGCTGGAGGCGCCTGGACATACAAGTAAGAGCGAACACCATTCCTAATCAAAGCTTCATCTAATCTTTAAAGCGGTGGTGTAATGCCCTCTTCACAAGATGTACAGTGTGTGTGTGTGTGTGTGTGTGAGTGTGAGAGAAGTTTCAGCTCAAAATACCCCACAGATATTTTTATATATCATGTTAAAGTCACTTTGTGAGGGTGAGCAAAAACACAGTTTTGTGTCTGTCCCTTTAAATGCAAATGAGCCGCTGCTCCCGACACAGGGGGCGGAGCTACGAGAGTTTGTGTCCTGAGAATTTAAAAACGTTTAGCCTTTTAATGTTCAAACGAGTCAGACTCCAGTAGAGACTCGAGAACAAGTGACATGTAGAAGAACAGGACATCTCTGAATGATTAGTTGATGAATTTATGTAGATTATGTGTAGTTATCTTCTAGTCATTGATTAGCATATTCTGTCATGACGATCTATAAATCGTGTTCAGGGGGCGGGGTTTATGTAAATTTTAGGGTTGGTGATGTCACTAATGTCCTGTAGTTCCTACCAGCCGTTTGCTGTAGTTCTTAAACTATTTCTGTAAAAGCAAATATCTCCCTTTGCTCTGAACTTTGAGCGTTGTAACTTTGCAGATGTTGTTTATGATCAAACACAACATTACACACTAACTACAGTTAGAAAAGTCTAATCATGATCAAACACCGTTTTAAAGACTCTAACGTTTGGCTCTGTTTCTTCCCCAGCACAACGTCAGCCGTCACAGTTAAATCTGCCATCAAGAGGCTGAAGGAGCTCAAGGACCAGTAGACGGACGCTGGTTGTGTACAGATCTTCATTCCCTATCGGACTGTTTTCTCTGTGGCTCGTTGGAACATCCCATAATAAACCTGAGTCTTGAGCGGGACTTGCTTCTGTCTTATTTCATTGTTATACAAAAGAGTTTGGATTTGCATGATCGTGCTGTAGATTTGCTTTTCTAAAATGATCAGGGAACATGAGTTGTGAAAGACACTGAGGGGAAGGGAATGTGAACTCTGATTCCCATGGAGATTTATTCTAAACTGCTGACGAGCGCAACACTCGGTTATGGAAGTAAAAACACTAATTTTCTCAATAGGGAAATTGATTTTTAACAATGATTCATAAACCTTTAAAGACTGACCGTGAGCTACGAGGTTAATCTGTGGGATTTGCTTCTGAATCCGTCAGCCCACATTAACTTAATTTAACAAGGCAAGTTTATTTATATAGCACATTTCATACACAATGGTAATACCATCAATCATAAATTAAATTGTGTGTTATTTGCAGATGATACAACTTTACTTTGTTCCAATCAAAATTTGGGACAGCTTCTGGACACTGGAAGCAGAAATGAAAACATTAAAAAAATGGTTTGATGTTAATAAACTGTCATTAAATATAAATAAAACTACATTTATTTTATTTAGTAATAAACAAATAAATACAAACGTCCAGATTAGAATTGATAAGTTTGAACTAGAAAGGGTAAAGGAAATACATTTTTTAGGCGTCATCATTGACCACAAGATCAGTTTGAAATCCCACGTAAAGTCAAACATTTCTAAAACTCTGGCTATTCTGTCTCAAACAAAACACATTCTTGATTCAAAGGCCCTGAACATACTGTACCAGTCTCTAATAGTGCCATACAGGACTTATTGCGTAGAGATCTGGGCAAATACATACAAAACCATAATAAAACCAATTGTTACCAACAAACAAAACAAATAATACAAAACAAATTAAATAATAATAAAACCAACAAACAAGTTATTTATGAATTCCAACCTACTAAAATTTAATGACTTAGTGGAATTTAAAATAGCCAAAATAATGTTTAAAATAATACATTTCCGTTAAGTTTCAGATGAAATCTACTTATGATCTCAGAGGAACAACAAATCAGAACCAATGTCAAACACAGATGTCTGTCTGTTCAAGGGTTAAACTGTGGAATATTCTCGATGATGGACTAAAAACATGTAAATCCATTAGTAGTTTTAAGAAATTATTTAAAAAAAAAAAGATTACATTATACAAAGCTTCTTTTTCTTTAGTCATTGAACGCAAGATGATTTTGGGATGTGTTGTGTGCTAATAAACGATATGTAAAAAGGATCGGCGCAATGAGCATAAGCTTCAGCCGACACCTTTTCGGTCAATCAATTTTATTGTAATGTAAATTTTGTTTCTATGTTTGCTCGTAAAAAAAAATCGTTTTTCTTTTGAAGTTGACCGAAATAAACTTTAACTAACTAAAGTGCTTTACATTAAAATAATCAAAAGAAATAAGAATAATTAAAACAGTTTAGAATAAAAAATAAAATACAGTGCAAACAGTCGGACGAACAGTGGCACAGCTAAACAGAAGTGTTCTGAGTCTGGATGTGAATGTGAACAGCAGGAGCACATCTGATCTCTTCTGGTTCTGGTTCTGGTTCCAGCATAATAGCTAAAGCGGACTCTCTTTGCTTTGAGTGAACCCTTGGTGTTTCCAGCTGATGTGATCCTAATGATCTGAGTGATCTGTTGGGTTTATATTCAGTGAGCATATCTGCAGTGTATTGAGGTCCTAGGCCATTACATGATGAATATACCAGTAATAATACTTTAAAATCAATCCTAAATGTGACTGGGAGCCAGTGTAAAGACTTGAGGACTGGTGTGATGTGTTCATGTGTTCTGGTTCTGCTCAGTGTTCTGTATAATCCACCCTGCTGGTGATGAAAACGTGCACAAGTTTCTCTAAGTCCTGACTGGAAACAAAGCCTCTAATTCTTGCAATTTTCTTCAGATGATAGTATGCTGATTTAGTTATTGCTTTGACATGACTACTGAAGCTAAGGTCTGACTCTAGAGACACACCAAGATTCCTGACCTGATGTTTAGTTGTTTGACCTCTAGAGTGAAGGTATGCGTTCACCTTGAGAACTTCATCTTTGCTTCCAAACGCAATGACTTCAGTTTTGTCTTTGTTTAACTGAAGAAAGTTTTGGCACATCCAGCTGTTTACTTCATCAATGCATTGGAACAGGGAGTCAATGGGGCTGTAGTCGTTAGGCGATAGGGCTAAGTAGGTCTGTGTGTGTGTGTGTGTGTGTGTGTGTGTGTGTGTGTGTGTGTGTGTGTGTGTGTGTGTGTGTGTGTGTGTCGTCTGCATAGCTGTGGTAAGAGATTTGGTTCTTTCTCATTATTTGGCTCATTGTGAGCATGTACAGGTTGAATAGGAGTGGCCCGAGTATCGAGCCTTGAGGGACTCCGCATGTCATGGGACTTATGGTCTCCTATACTCACATAATAACCTCTCGCTTCTAACAGTGAAATTCCTGACAAAAAAATACATTACCCATGATGCCGTATGGAAAATAACACCAATCTGAGTAGGAAAAAAGCATAAATTACAGGTGAAATTTATTTAGAATATCGTTCACAAGTTGATTTATTTCAGTAATTCAACTTAAAAGGTGAAACTAATATATTATATAGACTCATTACATGCAAAGTGAGATATTTCAAGCCTTTATTTGTTATAATTTTAATGATTATGACTTAAACCCCAAATTCAAAATCTCAGAAAATTAGAATATTACATGAAATAAAATTAAAAAATGATTTTAAATACAGAAATGTCAGTTTTTTTATTTTTTTTTATTTTTGTAACCAAGGTCCCAGAGTCTGGAGAAAGAATGGAGAGGCACAGAATCCACGATGCTTGACGTCCAGTGTGAAGTTTCCACAGTCTGTGTTGGTTTGGGGAGCCGTGTCATCGGCTGGAGTTGGTCCACTGTGCCCATAGATAGACAGTATATAAACTGGACACAGCGACCCCATAGGTTTCAATGGAGAGCAGTGAAGTCAATTAGAAGCACTTACTTCCTGATCGCAAGGCGAACTGCGCAGGCTCAAACTGAGCTTGACGACGTAGATGTGACGTGAGCAACCTGTAGGTCTTCTAGTAGCTGTGCCGAGAGAAATCTGAATCATTCCCTTCCGAATCTCGCAGAGACGGAGAGCGTGGGTATTTGCTGTCCATGAGCTAGCAACGGGAGCAACTTTATCACTCTCTATGGGCTTCTCCCTTGACTTTATGCCTCCACGTCCTCCCGATTGCTTGCGGGCTTCTCTGCCTGTCCATACGGTAATTTTTCGACTTGTGCGACAGAGTCGCGCGGGTATGACGCAATCGTTAGCCTGTTTTTACAAAAACTGCTTCTATGGGGCCATAACGTAAGATACAAGGTAATGGAGCCTTTTATACATTTTCGTGTTTCTTTAGAAATAAATAATGGACAAACGGTGTTTTTAAACGCCTCAGATGTAAAGTTATTCGCTGTCAAAGTGACGCCAAAATGAATGGGAGTCAATGGAATGCTAACAGCAGGTGGGGGTCCGCTAGCCAATGGCGGCGCCCAGGTCGGCTTCAATATCTTTCGGAACACTGCCCCCCTGACTGTGCCAGAGTCAACGCAGCTCTCTAGGACATTTTAGTGGGAGGGGACAGACAGCATAACGTCATCATCGCGCGTCTCATGCATTGTACGTCACATCTGCGACACACGCTGCTCATCCGTTCGGCCTGTGTTCGCGCAAAGACGCGCTTTCATATTTTAACCCGTAATTTATATTAAAATCACTCACAATTATGGCCGCCGCCGCAGTTCCCGTGAGGAAGAGGCTCATGAAGGAGGAAGATATGACTAAAATCGAGTTTGAAACGAGTGAAGAGGTGGACGTGACTCCGACTTTCGACACGATGGGCCTGAGGGAAGATTTGCTGCGCGGGATCTACGCGTACGGTAAACACGCTTAATTAATCACTAATTACTGATGAAACTCACAACATATCAGGTTATAGAGCTCCATATTAGATTTATTCGGAATGAGAGAAGATCTACGCGAACGGGACTGATGAATACACGGACATTACATTCATCAATAACTGGCCCTTTAAATACTCATAATAATGCCGGTTTCTTTAATTTATCATGTTTATTAGTGACTGAGGCGAATGTGTTTTAATATAGCGCCCATTACATCAGATTAACATCACTGTGCTAACTCAACTAGTTCAGTCTGTAGACGGTGTGTGTGTGTGTGTGTGTGTCTGTGTCTATGTCTATGATGTGTGTGTGTCCAAGTCTATGATGTGTGTGTGTGTGTCCAAGTCTATGATATGTGTGTGTGTGTGTCCAAGTCTATGATGTGTGTGTGTGTGGCCAATTCTATGATATGTGTTTGTGTGTGTCCCAAGTCTATGATATGTGTGTGTGTGTGTCCAAGTCTATGATGTGTGTGTGTGTGGCCAATTCTATGATATGTGTTTGTGTGTGTCCCAAGTCTATGATGTGTGTGTGTGTGTGTGTGTGTGTGTGTCCAATTCTATGATATGTGTGTGTGTGTCCAAGTCTATGATATGTGTGTGTGTGTGTGTGTGTGTCCAAGTCTATGATGTGTGTGTGTAAGGCAATGAGAGATTAAAATTAAATTTTAATTCTTGAAGTGTTTTTCAGGCACGGAAATGAATGTAATCACTTGTATAATAACACTGTGTAGTCTTCACTGTATACATTAAATGTAGATGTATAATATTAGTTATAAAAGTGATTTAGTAAAGAGCAGTGAAATATTGTCAAAATAAAGGTGTCTCTTTATAAAAAAAATTAGATATTGGTATTTTACATAATGCTTCATATCAGTAATTTGATATATCGATCCACATCTGTGTATTGCTACACCCTATTAGATATGTATAGTCTTACTGTGTATTGTGGGAAGTTTATCACTAGGATGACGTTTTGCGGCTGGACAGTTACGGTCGTGCTAGTTATGTGTAAATACCTTAAATTATTAATTATGATTGTTTTACTGCTTTTAGGTTTTGAGAAGCCGTCCGCCATCCAGCAGCGAGCCATCAAGCAGATCATCAAGGGGAGAGACGTCATCGCCCAGTACGTGCTGATCACACACACACCTGTGTTCGCTGTTGTGCCGTACTGTGACTAACGTGCCTCTGTTCTCCAGGTCTCAGTCTGGAACCGGTAAAACCGCCACGTTCTGTATCTCGGTGCTGCAGTGTTTGGATATACAGGTGCGTCACGCTTTCAGTTCTGATCCGCTTTACCTCGCAGTGTTTTCAGTGTCATCGCTGCACTACTGTAGCTTTGTGTCAGTACTTTACTTTATATTTGTATTTAAAGTCCCCCTGTAGTCAATCATCGTATCCCTTAACTCATCTCTGATCACCAAAATGCCTTAAAATATCTTGAATGTAACTCGACACCCTTGCCTCATTTAGTATGCACGGTTCTATGAATATGCAGATGAGCCCCGCCTCCACTCACTCACTCCCTCAGAGATCCACTGGTGGACGATCACACGTTGATCTGATTGGTCAAGATAGTGTGTGACGTCAGAAACACCAGCGATTTCACACCGTGTGTTTGAGACTGTCTTTGGTTCACTGCAGTTTTAAGCAGAAAATACTCAGCAATGCTGTCCACTTATGAACTTACACATGGTGTGTGTTAAAGCAGATTAATAACTCCACATACACACATAAACTACAGTAACAGCTGGATTTACACCACAGGGGGACTTTAAAGTTTATAGTTCAAGTAATTGTTGTTTTTCTTCAAGTAATTTCATCAATGTTTTGCCCCTTCTTTCTTCAGGTTCGAGAGACTCAAGCGCTGATTTTGGCTCCGACCAGAGAGTTAGCCGGGCAGATCCAGAAGGTAAAGTCAAGATTTAGAAACGCATGTATTTGGTTTCCTCTTGTGATCCCGCGTGTCTGACGTGTGTTCTGTTCTGCAGGTGCTCCTGGCGTTGGGTGACTACATGAATGTTCAGTGTCACTCCTGTATCGGCGGCACGAACGTGGGCGAGGACATCAGGAAGCTGGACTACGGTCAGCATGTGGTGGCAGGAACGCCCGGCCGAGTGTTCGGTGGGTTTAACGTTCATTCTTCACTTCTAATTAAAGGGATAGTTCACCCAGAAATGAAGCCCATGATTTACTCACCCTGAAGCCATCCCGGTGTGTACGACATTCTTCTTTCAGACGAACACAGTTATATTAGATAATGTCCTGGCTCTTCCAAGCTGTATAAAGGCAGTGAATGGATTAAATTTTTTTTAAGTCCATCAATTTATATCTATATATAATCAGGGGTGCACATAACTGGTACGCATGCGTGACAAAAATCAGGAATGCGTAATGCCACTTGTGTTACTACGCACCTTTGCGTACTCTATGGGTAACTGTTGCCAAAATGCAACCTAGGCAGTATTAATTGAATATTTTCACAGACGAAAACGAGACAATTTCTAAATAAAAACCCGTTTTAAGTGATGACCACTATGACGAAACAAATAAAAACTAGACGGAAATGTTAGGGAGGGATGATTGTGGAAGAGATCCAGTCAGAACTGATTTGTGTGTGTGGTAGATGCGCACATGTGAACTGTAGCGTGCTGATCTACCGGCGCACACGAGTTGGCATGCGCTTGATGCATGTCTCAAATCGTTAAAAAAATTAAACATCTGGGAGAAAGAGAAGAGCAGACATATGGATAGATCTGAATAAGAGTGATGACACGAAAGAGCTTTATTCGTAGGGCTGTAAACGATTAATCGCGATTAATCGAATCCAAAATAAAAGTTTGTTTACATAATATGTGTGTGTATTGTGTATAATTATTCTGTGTATATAAATACACACATATGCATGTATATATTTGAGAAATATTTGTATTTATATACGGCATATATTTATTTTATATAAAAATAGAACTCTTTTATATATAAATAACACATTTTTCTTAAATATATACATGCATATGTGTGTATTTATATATACAAAATAATTATACACAATACACACACATATATTATGTAAACACAAACTTTTAGGTTGGATTCGATTAATCGCGATTAATCGTTTACAGCCCTATTTATTCTGTATGTTTTTCTGTGTGAACACACACACACACGACCCGATGCGTGCAGCCCCGTACATAAACAGCTATACACAGCGCGCTGCGCGCAAGGACTGAATTGAGCTCTTTCGCGTCTGAATGGACAAACACACACAACATTATGTCTAAATGTCCGTTCTGGAAAGTATTCACGTAAACACAGTCGGTTATGTCTCTACAGAACGTACAGTGCATCCGATCTGCACACTCGGTCTTAAAGTGACAGTGCGTAATAAACCTAATGCCTACTGTGCACTTAATATTGATCAAACAACAAAATAAAAAGAGAAAATTCACTGCTCTTTAATAAGGATTAATTATATTTAATTTATACAAATAAATATTTCTGAACAATCAAATAACATTTTTTCCAAAGGTGTTTTCTATAATTTTAGGTCGTTTTTTTTCACGCTGATGTAAATTTACGTGTTCGTTTTTTAAAAATAAGTTTGGTTTATTGTTATGCTATAAAAACGGGAATGTGACGTCATGATTGACAGCTGTGGCCACGCTACATATGGGGTTGAGTACCAAACACCATCTCACTGAAAAAGTTGTGTGCACCCCTGCATATAATGATCCGATCCGTGGCTCAAAACCTGTAAATGACCCGAATGTCATGTTAATGTGTCTCTAGAAAGACAATGTCTTTCTCACTGTACATGATCCTGTTAATGTTCATGACTCATGGTGTAAATCTCTTCTCTGTCAGACATGATCCGCAGGAGGAGTTTGAGGACTCGGGCCATTAAGATGCTGGTGTTGGATGAAGCGGATGAGATGCTCAACAAGGGTAAAGCGGCACCAGTACTCCCGCATGCACGTGACCCTGTGTCCGCTCTGGCCTGACTCTGAGTTTTGCTCTCGCAGGTTTTAAGGAACAGATTTACGACGTGTACCGATACCTGCCGCCCGCCACTCAGGTGTGTCTGATCAGCGCCACGCTGCCACACGAGATCCTCGAGATGACCAACAAGTTCATGACCGACCCCATACGCATTCTGGTCAAGCGGTGAGACTCGAGCGCATTCACAATACATCCGAATTAATCTCACTAAATACATCTAACTTTACAAGTCACCTTGATTTCTATAATCATCAGTTCTGCTGTAAAGACTACTGTTATTATTCAGCTGAAGGCAGTTCAGTTCAATAACAGGGTTAAGAACAGATTTGTTTTAACTATATGAATGCATCATATAAATGGGATGAAGTTAAAATGTTGTGTACATCTGCAGCGTCACCTCATGTTGAGTGTGTGTGTGTCTCTGCAGTGATGAGTTGACTCTGGAGGGTATTAAGCAGTTTTTCGTGGCCGTGGAGCGAGAGGAGTGGAAGTTTGACACTCTGTGTGACCTTTACGACACGCTGACCATCACACAGGCCGTCATCTTCTGCAACACCAAACGCAAGGTCAGCTGTCATCTGAACATCTAAAGCACATCAGCGTTGAACTGACAGTAGTGTGTGTTACGCAGGACTGTTTCGTGAGGACTGCTGTAGTTACATAATGTTTTCATGCACAAAACTACATATCTTGTCACATATCTTCTATTATGTTTTAAAAGGAGTTTTTTTATGTGAAAATATATTGTAAAATGTAATTTTTGTGGAAATCGTGAAATTATAAATGTCTTTACTGACACTTTTTGATCAATGCAATGCGTCCTTGATGAGTTAGGGTTATTTTTTTAATCTTTAAGCTTTTAAATTGTAATCTATATTATACCATGGTCTGGGTGAATACTCGATTCTGATTGGCTGTAGGGTGTCCGTTAAAAAGTGATAGAGGACACCTAAATAAACCATCAGGCGTAACCAAGGAAACCAAGTTATTGTTTGTAACTTGTAACTTTAGATTTCGATTGTAAAACTAATTAAAATATAAACTAATGTTTTAAAAATGTGTTATTTGGCAAGTGGCCGGTTCACACCTCGCCGTCGTCCATTAAAACCTGACAATGGACACCTCGTCGGGCATTAACCCTTACACAGTTTCCACAAAAATATGACCTGTGTTCATCACTGATAATAATCATAAATGTGTCTTGATCATCAGATCATCATATTACACTGATTTCTGGAGGATCATGTGACACTGAAGACTGGAGTAATGATGATAAACTCAGCTTTGATCACAGGAATAAATTACACTTTACTGTATATTCACATAGAGAACTGATGATCTACATTATAATAATATTACACAATATTACTGTATTTATGATCAAATAAACGCAGCTTTGATGAGCAGAAGAGACTCTTACATACCATAAAATAATCCAAACTTTTGACCTGTAGTGTAACTAGACAGCGCTGACTGGTCAGTGTGGAAGTGTAGTAACTGGTTGAACTCCTGCCGTGTGTGTTCAGGTGGACTGGCTGACGGAGAAGATGAGGGAGGCGAACTTCACCGTGTCGTCGATGCATGGAGACATGCCACAGAAAGAGAGAGAGTCCATTATGAAGGAGTTCAGATCTGGAGCCAGGTAAACTCACACTGCTATAGATCTTACTGAACTATCCATCCGTGTGTTACGTTTAAAAAAAATCTTGTAACGTTTAATCCGAATGTGGAAACTGGATCTTCCAGTGAAGCGTCAGTCTTCTCTCTAGTGATGTATGCTGGATCCTCCAATCATTTAGTGCACTTAAGCCCCGCCCCTCAAGCCCAGGCTCATCTGCATACACTGAGAGCCACGCCTACATCTCAACCGATTCGCAGAATCAAACCCTGCCCCGCATTCTCACGCTCATCTGCATAAAGTGAGAGCCACGCCCACTTTTCAACAACCGATGTGCAGAATCAAGCCCCGCCCCTCATTCTCACGCTCATCTGCATACACTGAGAGCCACGCCCACATCTAAACCACAATCAACAACTGATGCACTGAACGGGCTTGGTCTTATTTTTTTTTCTTCCATAATCCGTTACACTCGGATGTACGTCACAATGTGGAAGGAAAGATCTGTCGTTACGTCCTTTAGTGTTCAGCGGAAGCAGATTCGTCACGTGTGTGAGATTGTGTGTTTGTGTTCTTGTGTGCAGTCGAGTGTTGATCTCCACAGACGTTTGGGCCAGAGGACTGGATGTGCCTCAGGTTTCTCTCATCATTAACTACGATCTTCCCAACAACAGAGAGCTGTACATCCACAGGTACACACACACACACACACACACACACACACACAGCCAATTGTTGTAGTTCTTAAAAAGTGATTTCTGTAATAGCAAATATCTCCCTTTGCTGTGAACACTGAGTGTTGTAACTTTGCAGATGTTGTTTATGATAAAAAAAAATGACTGACTAACATAAACAAATAAACTTTTAGTAATATGACAGTATCTCAGTGACGGATGTGATGACATCAGATGTAGGCGTGTCTGAATTCTCGTGTCTCTCACCAGGATTGGTCGATCGGGTCGCTACGGCAGGAAGGGTGTGGCCATCAACTTCGTGAAGAACGACGACATCCGTATCCTGCGAGACATTGAGCAGTACTACTCCACACAGATCGACGAGATGCCCATGAACGGTGAGTCTGACGTCATCTGCCACTCCCACCAATGCGACGCCATCATCATAATCCTTCAATATGAGGAATTCTTATTAATTTAGTTTTTATTTACCACAACACTAACTCAGATTCAGGATGTACATTTGAATTAACCCTCTGGTGCCCTTTTAAACCTTTTTTTATTTCAATGAAATGTACTATATTTTAGTTTTTTTATTTAATATTTTGTCTTTTTATGGGATTTTGGTACTAAATTATATTTTCAATCCATTTATTCACTTCTTGAGTATAGACCTGAAAATTAAATGATCAAACTTAAGTCTGTGCTCTAAAGCATTTGAGATGTATGACAGACGACACTTGGCAGATTATTGCTGTAGTGAAAAAAGTTTTAAAGTGAACTTAAAAAAAGTTAAGTTTATGAAAAATGCACAAAAAGACTTAAATTTTTATATGAAATATATATATTTAAAAACATGCTTTACTCTAAAACTGTGAGAAAATCAAAGCCATTTGATTTGTGTGCCACGAAGTTGTTCCAGATGTGAGTGAGATATGTCATAAATGAGCTTTCAGTGAGATGTTGTTCGGCTGCAGTACCGAACGCTTCCACTAGAGGAAACTCCTCCCGTTCTTTTCCAATGCACTCATTTTGACCTGAAGTGACTTTTTTTTTAAATAAGTAAAAAATTAAAAAACGTAAACCTATTCAGTCAAAAATGGCCGAAGAGCACCAGAGGATTTAAAAAAAAATCATGCAAAAGTGCATATTTTAGTTAAAGGATAATTCCGGTATTTAACACCTTGAGTCTATATTGTAGTTTGTTTTGGATGAACAAGAGTGGTGGACAACATTTTTTTGGCAATGGTTCCTCTCTCGAGTTTTTGACTATAATAGAATTGGCCATGGACCCATTTAACATTGGAGTCAATGGGCATGTCCGAAAATGTCATTAAAACAGCGAATAATGTTCGTTTACAAAACTGTTAAACTCACCGAGTGATTAGTGGTGTTCGTTGATGTTACAGAAACAAAAGTGTTGCAAATACAGTTTCTGTCGTGTTTTATTCGTCATTTTGTAAAATCCCATTGAATTCTGTTGAAGGACTGAGTGCTCGTTAATATAAATGCGCTACTGGAAACGGAAAGGGGGCTGTTTACATTTGGACGATGTCGTCTTTTTGCTCGCTTCCGTTTCTCATAAGGCTAGCGAGCAGAGCAACTGTGCTCCGGGAGAGTAAGCCAAATAAACAAACAAAACCTTGAAAATATTGAAAGACGTGAACACTGACCAGTGCAATATGAAGTTGAACTCGACTGTGACCGTGAGTGTCCCGCGAGACATAAACATCGGTTATCGCCATCAAGTGGTCGGGAGTGTGCTAACGCTTCAGATTCAAATATTGAGCGGAAGATACACGGTTGTGAAGTGTCTGAAAAAATAGTTCCACTATAGCAAAATAAACGGATTGGAATCATATATTGCGACGATATATTGTTTATAATCATCAACGAACACCACTAACCACTCGGTGAGTTTAACAGTTTTGTAAACGAACATTATTGTCTGTTTTAATGACATTTTAGGACATGCCCATTGACTCCAATGTTAAATGGGTCCATGGCCAATTCTATTATAGTCAAAAACTCGAGAGAGGAACCATTGTCAAAAAGATGTTGTCCACCACTCTTGTTCATCCAAAACAAACTACAATATAGACTCAAGGTGTTAAATACCGGAATTATCCTTTAAGAATCCTCTTGTGCTTTTTTGTTGGTTGACAATTCATGTTGTTTCTTGGTTGGGTACAAAAAACAAAAAAAAAATCTATGAAATACTATTAAAAAAACTCATATTGTTAAAGCTCATATAAGTGGGATTCTTTTTCCCTCTGGCTTTTATTATTGTTCTATAATTGTTGGTACAATTTTCGATAAGTTGTTTGTGAATAAAGACATGAGTGCAAGATTATGAAGGTTGAGATATTCATGGTTTGTTGACTTGTTTTTCAGTGGCTGACCTGATCTGAGGCTGAAATATTCCGGAACCGGTTTGCTTTGATTTGGATCTTTTATTTTCCACCTTGTAATTCTCTTTTATTTACAGTTTTTATGTAGTTTGAGCTCAGATGGGCTGTATTGTTTCCTGCGCTTCATTGGGTTTTGTAAATAAAGAATATTTGTCTCCATCTTTGATCTGATGTGTTTTATTCTGATTAAACTGCTAATTAACGGTTCTGACTGAGTTCACTGCAGCGTGTGATGTTCTAGATCAGAGTTGAAGTGAGAATTATAGCATCAGCAAACACTTCAGAAGAAATATTCAAGTCAACCTTTAATACCCGAGTGTTACTGGGTCAAGCGTTGATGAAGATGCGTCTCTAGCAGTTTCTTGAAAGTGGTTAGAGACTCAAAGCGTCTCATGTTGCCTCATTTAACATGAACATGTTTATAGCATGAATTAGCACATTCCTAGTGTGATAGCACACATTAACATATTTTAGCATGGTGCTAGCATATTTCTAACATGACTACCATTTAATAAAATGATTTAGCATGTGTCTTGCATAATTTAAAACAATGCTAGCATATTTTAATGTTGCTAACATGATTTGGTACATTGTTTCTAGCATGAATTAGCACATTGTTAGCATGTTATATGTTGCTAGCATAATTTAACACAATAGCACGTTTTTAACCTGAATTAGCATGTTGCTAGCATGATTTAGCACATTGCTAACATATTGTTAACATGAATTAACATTTCTAGCATGATTTTACACTAACATATTTTGCTTAATTGAACACATTGTTAGCATGTTTCTATCGCCAATTAGCACATTTCTTGCATTTTGTTAACATTTAGTATTTCGCTAACATGATTAAACATGTTTTATCACATTACGGTAGTATGTTTTAACATAAATAAACATTGCTAACATTCTGCATCCATGTTCTGCATATCTATCTGCAGATAGATAGATAGACATAAGTTAGGTTGATATGTACAGTGATCAGCTAATGTATACATTTGCAATGTTTTTTATCGTTTGCAAATAAAAAAAGGTCTGTTTAAAAAAAAAAAAAAAAAAATTCCCCCACCAACTGGCAACCCGGGATGTCGAAACACTATTGGGTAAATTGATCACACAGAAAAAAGCAAAAACGGACATTCCGACGCAGAGCACGCATTGAACAGTAGAATAACTCCTTTTCAGAAAAACAAGCATTTGAACTTGGGTCTTCCGATTCTGCAAACACATTATGGTATTTGTATGCCTCAGTACAGTCAAAAATTGCATACAGTGCCTTTAAAAGGTTATAACATTGCTGTATATAGTTTAACGTTCCAACAGTTTGTAAGAAAACACTTTTGATTCTTTATTTTGGTAATCAGCCATTTAACAAAAACCTCAGACTATTTCTGCACTGCGCCTTTAAGAGTCGTGTCACTTACAGCAACTGTTGACCCTGCTCTGTTAATGCTCTCATTCATTCAGGAAATCATTATCAAGGGGACTCTATTGAACACCACAGACTGATATAGTCCACTGTCTTTAATTTACGCTAATGAAACATTTAATGGGTTTTGTCCCGTAGATGTGAATATCCGACACGCTCAATCCTCTTAGGAGGTTATTTACAGCTGATGGCAGATTACATGCACTGGTCTGGACTCGCCTCATGTGGAAACTCTTTCCTGCACTCCAGAATCTGCTGTTCTGACACTCAAATGGGAGTTTTTGTTCTGAATGTATATGTACATAACTGTCTGTCTTCAGAAAATTAAAAATATGTATATTTTCCTATTTATCTCTGATGTGGAAGACCATTTCTGGTAAAAATTAGTTGCATATGCCGTTTAATATTGACTAAGTTCTGACTCACTTTTTCACTCCGCTTAAACAAATTGGTTCTATTAAAAGTGGCTTTAAACAAAATACTGTGTTAAAGTGGCTCAAAGCCCAGGAGCACTCGCTGCCAATAACACACCAAATCAGACAAAAGGAGGAAGACTCTTATGTCTGTCACAATCA
>NC_136897.1:29031424-29048924 GCF_949152265.1 Phoxinus phoxinus
CCTCAGTCTCACTTCATCATTTTTACCTCAGTCTCACTTCATCATTTTTACCTCAGTCTCACTTCATCAGGAACTTTAATCAGCGAAGGGGGTTTGAAACACTTGAAGGTTTCAAACAATCATGTTCTTCCTGATTATTTTTTTCGTCTTGTTCACAAAAGTCTGAAAAAATACAGGTATATTTTCTGAAAGCAAGTGTTAACTTTAATGACATTTGGTAGTATTTTCTAGAAAATAGCACAACAATGCTTATTATGGATGTGTTTGCAGTGTATAGCCTATGTAATGCATTGTCTTATTGCTTTTGTATTATTTATATTATACAGGCACAGTCATCAAGTGTTCATCCGCATCTATCTTTTTTTAGGTCTATTACTAGCACATACAGTCTAGAGAAAAACAGTACAAATTAAATAAATAAAACAATAAGATTAAAATAAGTAAATAAATTAGATTAAAATAAATGTATATGTAAAATTGTTATTATTAGTTAGTTATAATCTATTAAATAGATTATATTAGATTCAAATAAATAAATACAACTTAAATTAATTAATATAATTTAATAAACAGACAAATAAATAGTACATTTAACAGTATATTACTATAGTAAGTTGTAAAAAATATATAATAATGTAACTTAATATAAACTCATTTAATTTTCAAAATATTAATATTACAGATTATATATTGGGTGTTTATAGGTGTGTTTTAAATGTTAGGATAGAGTCGTTGATATGAGGATGATCATATTTGGGGCTCTGTGAGTGTAAAAGATTGAAAAGCGCTGCATTCGCATGTTGCATATGAAGTTTTATAGTTATTGTTCCCGGGAATGTTTCTCCAGACTGTCTGTAGAGAAGAACTCCTGGATTAGAGCAGCTAATCTGTATCCGTCTGTCTGTCTGTCAGGGTCATTAGAGTTAATCAGGACGAGTTTATCACTGGAGCACAAACTCTGATCTACATTCATTACATCCGTTACAGTCACGATATCAGATTTAGACCTGATTATTACTACTATTACTAACTACAGTAACATTCTGTGTGATGTTTCTTACTGTGTGCTGGAGTTGGTCTTTAGGATCCGATAATCCATCAGTTCTTTTTT
Organism: Phoxinus phoxinus; assembly: GCF_949152265.1. Lineage (NCBI taxonomy): Eukaryota > Metazoa > Chordata > Actinopteri > Cypriniformes > Leuciscidae > Phoxinus > Phoxinus phoxinus. Next base: position 29,032,536 of record NC_136897.1, read on the forward strand.
GAGAATCGTTGCATAAAGTAGTGTGTGTGTGTGTGTGTGTGTGTGTTTGTGTGTGTGTGTGATGGAGTTGGTCTTCAATATCCCATAATATGCATTAATTCTTGTTTGAGAATCATTGCACAAAGTTTAATTTTTTAAGAGAGTATATTTACCCATATACTTATATTTAGAATTATTTATTATTCTTTTTTTTCCCATTTATATTTAATGATAAAGCTGTTATTATGTTTTTTCCTTACATTACTTCGAAATACATATAGTGGCAATAATGTATTGTGTCTTCTTAAGTGTTATATTTGTTTTTGTCTTGTCTATGCTACTGTAACGCCTACATTTCCCCTTGGGGATAAATCAAGTTTTCTCATCATCAAAGTAACGTGTGTGTGTGTGTGTGTGTGTGTGTGCTTCAGGCTGGTTGTCGTGGTTTGGGAACAGTATCGTGATCTTCATCCTCTTCAAGCAGAGATCTTTCCTCCAGCCCACCGATTACCTGACGCTGAATCTCGCCGTCTCTGACGCCAGCATCTCTGTGTTCGGATATTCCCGAGGAATCCTCGAGATCTTCAACGTGTTCAAGGACAACGGATACCTCATCACGTCTGTGTGGACGTGCCAGGTACAGGAATTATGGGTAGTGAGATCATTAGGTGGCGTGTTCGTTACAGCAGCGTCTCTAATAGATTAATCAGCAGAAGTTATTACTCCATGTGTGCGTCACACGTCATTAACAACAGTCAAACTGGCACATTTGTAGTGATGGTAATGAATAGTAATTTGTCGAACTTTGGGGTCTCTAGAACCAACTCTACAGCGCCACCACCAGTTAAATAAAGCACATAAACAGTGCCTGATATTATCGTTTGTTGTTCCGGCGCGACGTCGCAGAAAAATAGAAACCGTTTCTAAAGTAGAATCGCCGTGTCGCCGTCGCGGCTGGTTAGGACAAAACTCTGATCAACACGGAAAAGAGGCTTTTTATCGCGCGTCGCGTGTAGTTAGCACACAGTGTTAGTTACTATAAGTAACATTGCACCTACATGACTATTATCTCTCATTAGAGTATTAGTAGAGTATTCGTAGAGTATTAGTAGACTGGTAGGGTTAGAATAAGTTGACATGTACCTGCAAAGTTACTTATAGTCAGTAGAACTTAGTCCACCTGATTGCTCTCTTCATGCTGAGCACGGTCATCTTACATTAAGGCCATTACTGTAGTGGCCATTTTGAAAAGCACAGTATTACATTTTTTGCTACTACTTCAAATCTCCAATTCTTACGAAAATTGGCACAGATGATCTTTGGACTGAGCCGTGAGGAAATAACTGAACATAATTTATTCATTCATCTTTGTTCAAAAGTTACGTTGTCACAAACTTAACGAGGTCGACCCAAAATTGGTTCAGAGACTGTATCTCGGCCACATGAGATCTGAAGAATGGCTGTTTCTGCTCATAACTTTGAACAGTTTGTCAGAAGATGAGAAAGAAAACAAGCAGTTAAGACTTAAGACCTGAGATCTGGGGCCGGTTGCATAAACACTGCCATAATGTTATGATTGTGTCTTAAGAACTAATATGACCAACAAGCAAGTTGCTAATCAGTCTTACTTTTCGGTATCAAATCAGTCCAATCTACGGGTTTATGTAGCTAACTTAAAACAGTTATGAACAGTCTTAAAGAAAAGAATGTAATGACTACCTTGTAAGACTAGTTTTAGCAGTTTATGTAACCGGCCCCTGTAAAATATGGTGTTTTTACAGATGATAATAATGGACGTGAGATCATTCTGGTTCCGTCCTGTGGAAACGTGTTGGTCAGTGTCCGTGTCGAGTGTGCTTTTAAACCCATTAAGGGCTTCTGGACTGAAAGCCGATGAATGACGGTCTCATTGAGACGTGGAGGTGTGATTGGAGAAGTTTCTGTCTCACACCCACCCACACACACACACACACACACACACACACACACACACACACACACACACACACACACACACACACACACACACACACACACACACACACACACACACACACACACACACACACACACACACACACACACACACACACACACACACACACAGCAGAAACACAGCCATTCATTCTCGCTTTTCAAAGAGACATCATTAAAATGCCATTAACTAATGTTATGATTGCCTCATAATTGTGTCTGTTCAGTCATTAATTCAGTCAAAGGTAATTCCAATCATTTTACGCTGTCATCCACATGCTTTTATGAGGCCAAAATAAATGGATATTCAGACTTGAAAAAAGAAAACTGTAGTTGTATTGTGTTTAATTGTTAGAGATGTTGCAAAAATATGTTATTACATGTTGAAATTTTGTTCTGAGGACAAGGTGAAGATGCGTATTGACAATAGTTATTTTTATAAAAATGGATTGAATTGACAGCTCTGTTTCTCTCTAGCAGACGACACTAGTTTTAAAAGTCAGGATTCCCTGTGTTCACTCCTCTCTCAGGTGGACGGCTTCTTCACGCTGGTGTTCGGTCTCGGCAGCATCAACACACTCACCGTCATCAGCATCACCAGATACATTAAAGGATGCCACCCGAGTAAAGGCAGGGACTTTTACATCACAGCTGTAGCTCCACATCACTTCCTGAGCGAGTCTGTTGTCTGAGCTGCTGTTGTGTCTGTTCACAGCTCACTGTATAACCAACAGCACTGTGGTCGTGTCTGTTATCTTCATCTGGATCGGAGCCTTGTTCTGGTCCGGTGCGCCCATCCTGGGCTGGGGAAGCTACACAGGTCATAAGAACATCATGTGGAGACACACACACACACACACACACACACACACACACACACACACACACACACACACACACACACACACACACACACTCACTCACTGACTCACTCACACACTCACTCACTGACTCACTCACTGACTCACTCACTCACTGACTCACTCACTCACTCACTGACTCACTCACTCACTGACTCACTCACTCACTGACTCACTCACTCACTCACTCACTCACTCACTGACTCACTCACTCACTCACTGACTCACTCACTCACTCACTCACTGACTCACTCACTCACTCACTCACTGACTCACTCACTCACTCACTCACTCACTGACTCACTCACTCACTCACTCACTCACTGACTCACTCACTCACTGACTCACTCACTCACTCACTGACTCACTCACTCACTGACTCACTCACTCACTCACACACTCACTCACTGACTCACTCACTCACTCACTGACTCACTCACTCACTCACTCACTCACTCACTCACTGACTCACTCACTCACTCACTGACTCACTCACTCACTCACACACACACTCACTGACTCACTCACTCACTGACTCACTCACTGACTCACTCACTCACTCACTGACTCACTCACTCACTGACTCACTGACTCACTCACTCACTCACTGACTCACTCACTCACTCACTGACTCACTCACTCACTCACACACACACTCACTCACACACTCACTGACTCACTCACTGACTCACTCACTGTTACGCCCTTACTAGGGAGCAACAATGAAGGAGGAGGAAGCGATTTTCGGCGGTTACAATACTCTCTTTATTGGCACATTTCTCACAACAAAGTCTATCTCCAAACTCTACAATTACGCCGCAACGCAGATCAACACGTCGGTCCTGGCCAGGGATCGGTGTGACAAGAAGGAACGCTCCCAGAGGACGCCAAACAGGAAGCTTTTATTGATAGGCACACCTGTGCACCGGTGCACTCAATCCACCTGATTACCGCTCAGCTCCGCAGCGCGCCTGTAGGGGGAAAGCACAAACACGCGCATACACACACACACACACACACACACACACGCGCGGCAGAAAGGACAATACAAAGTACAGCCGTGACACACCCCCCCTTAAGAAAAGGAAACCAATAAGTTTCCGTCCACAAAACTTAAGCACTGATAACCGCACTAACAAACAATTTTAGTATAGGCCTATACACATTACCAACAAATTTATTTAACGTACTAAAAAGAAGAACAAACCCTGTTCATCTTTAATCCACGGCAACACCTTACCACACTGTTCTACAATGGTGCCCTAGACAGCGCGTCGGCCACTACATTTTCCGAGCCCTTCACATGCCTAACATCTAAATGAAAGGGCTGAAGGAATAAGCACCAACGCATCAGCCGTTGATTTGGATTTTTAAGAGAGTGTAAAAAGGTAAGCGGGTTATGGTCACTGTAAACTATTACCGCTGAACTGTTCCCACCTACATACACTTCAAAATGTTGGAGAGCTAAAATCAACGCAAGCGCCTCCTTTTCAATCGTGGAGTAGTTCCTCTGATGACTATTGAACTTCCGCGAAAAAAAACAAACCGGCCGCTCAATACCCGCATCATCCTCTTGAATTAACACTGCCCCTGCTCCCTCTTTACTGGCATCTACCTGAATTTTAAATGTTTTTTCCAGCTGAGGTGCCATAAGGACAGGTGTCGTAGTTAGCAACGTTTTCACTGCCTCAAAGGCTCTCTGACACGACTCAGACCAAACAAACAAGGCTTTAGCTTTCAGTAGGTCTGTTAAAGGGGCAACGACCGTAGAGAAGTTCCTACAAAAACAGCGGTAGAAACCCACCAGACCCAGAAAGCTCATTAATTCCTTCTTCGTAACAGGAACAGGATATTCGTCTATCGCTCTCACCTTCTCCCTCACTGGACGCACCCGTCCTTGCCCCACTACCTTACCCAGATACGTCACTGTCGCTCCTGCAAACTCGCACTTAGCCAGATTCAATGTAAGATTTGCTTGAGAGAGACGGACCAAAAGCAAGCGTAAACGGTTAAGGTGTTCGGACCATGTATCACTTACCACGACCGTGTCATCCAAATAGACCGTCACGCCTTTTAGACCCGCGATAACCCGGTTCATCATTCTTTGAAACGTCGCCGGTGCGTTTCGAAGACCGAAACTCATAACCCGGTAAGAAAATAATCCATTTGGTGTTATAAACGATGAAACCTCGCGCGCGCGCTCTGTCAGCGGAATCTGCCAATAGCCTTTCAGCAAATCTAATTTTGTCACAAATTTTGCGGCACCGACCTGATCGACACAGTCCTCCATTCTCGGCAGAGGAAAGGAGTCTGGTCTTGTAACTGAATTTAGCTTTCTATAATCTGTACAAAAACGGAATGTACCATCAGATTTTTTAACTAATAAACACGGCGAGGACCAGCTGGAAAATGAGGGCTCTGCTAACCGGTTATCAAGTAAATACTGGACTTCCTTCTCCAAAACCTCTCGTTTATTCAGCGGAACCCTGTAAAAACGCTGACGAACAGGAGCAGCGTCGCCTACCTCAATATCATGTTCCAACACTGTTGTTTGGGTTGGAACATCCGAAAACAACTCCGGGAATTCAGCAAGCAAACGGATCAATTCCTGACTTTGCGACGCCTCCAAATGTTTAAGACTAGATGATAAATTTTTCAAAGTATCAGAATTATTTAAACGACCCAGTAACACACTGTCATCAGGAGATTCCAAGTCGTCCATAGGCATGCTCGTCATGACCGGTGTTACACACGACTGGGGGGAGCTGTCCACCAGCACCACAGGGGCTACTTCCATTGAGACCGGTCGGTTTCGCTGATAATAAGGCTTAAGGAGATTTACATGACACACCTGGGACCTCTTTTTTCGGTCTGGCGTCAGAAGTGTATAATTATCCATGGCCCCGCAATGTATTACCTCATACGGCCCAGTATATTTAGCTTGGAACGGGGAATCTACTACAGGCAGAAGAGCAATGACCTGATCTCCAACGCTAAACTTCCGATGTTCCGTGTAACGGTCAAACAACTTTTTCATTTTCCCCTGAGTTTTACTTAAACATTTCCCAGCTAACTCCCCAGCCAATGAGAGCCGACGACGGAAACCCAGTACATACTCGGACAATTTTGCAGGCGGTTCTGAGTCAACCCATTGATCACGCAAAACAGCCAATAACCCCCGGACTTTGTGCGCAAAAACCAGTTCGTTGGGGCTAAAACCAATACTCTGCTGCGTGACCTCTCTGGCTGCTAGCATCAACCACGGCAGACCTTCTTCCCAGTCCCGCTGCATTTCCAGGCAGTAGGCTCTCAATAATGATTTTAACGTAGCATGGAAACGTTCAAGTGCCCCTTGACTCTGGGGGTGATACGCTGTTGACAGATTGTGTTTAATACCCAACTCGCAAAGCACTTCCGCAAATAATTTCGACGTAAAATTACTTCCCTGGTCCGATTGAATGATTTTCGGTAACCCAAAAATAGACACGAACTGAGTCATCGCTTTCACAATAGACTTCGTATTAATCGAGCGCAATGGGTACGCAGCTGGATAACGCGTAACTTGACACATCACTGTCAACAGGAACTCACTTCCACCTTTCGAGCGAGGAAGAGGGCCAACGCAATCAATGATAAGGTGTTCGAACGGTTGACATACAGCCGGAATTGGACGCAGAGGAGCTGGTTTTAATGACTGGTTCGGTTTACCGGTAATCTGACATGTATGACAGGTCTTAATAAAACTGGCGACGTCCTTTTTAATACGGGGCCAGTAGAAGTAACGAAGAATTCTGTCATACGTTTTCTGAACACCTGCATGACCGGCGAGTTGGTCGTGTGCTAATTTCAACACTAACGAGCGAAACTTTACTGGTATTACGACCTGAATAACAGAATCTCCCATACCATCAACAGCATGCGGGGACCACTTTCTCAGTAAAACACTTTGTTCAATAAAATAGCCTTGAGCTCGGTCACGAATTTCACTGCTGTCAACAACCTGTTCAAATTGTGGTTTTAATGTTCCATCATTCTGCTGCTCAGTTGACAAATCCTCCCGAGAAACCACAATGGGATAATCACCCAAAACGAAAGACGATTCAGTTTCACTTACTTTCTCATCAACCCTAGGCTGAGCAGCAGAACGAGTCACTGCACACGCAACGAACACTTTCGGATACTGTTGCGCACTCTCATCCAAACCATCAGTACAGGACGGTGCATCGGTCACAACCAGAGAGGGCGATTCATTAACCCAAACGCGTCCACCTGCTAAGTTATTTCCCAGGATCAGTGAGACGCCGTCAACAGGTAAAATAGGACGTATACCAAGATCCACCACCCCATGCACTAGATCACAGGTCAGATTAACTTTATGCAGGGGTACGGATAATGTATTAAGCCCAATTCCGCGAATCAAAAGCGAGCTACCAGTGTGCGACTCAGTTGAGAAGGGCAACACGGACTCCAAAATAAACGACTCAGATGACCCTGTGTCCCGAAGAATTTTCACTGCCACTTTGTCAACACCACCTGGTAGCGACACAAAACCATTACTAATGAACGGTTTAAATAACTGCTGGTGATTCTCTACATTCTTGGGCACTACCTCCGGCATTCCTTTTAAAAAACCCGTCTGATTTAATACAGGAACCGACGCAGCCAGGACAGCAGGTTTCACAAAATGGGCGTGTCTAGCAAACTTTGCACTTGAAGTCTTTGACTTAAGTACTGGACAATTCGACTTCCAATGTCCTTTTCCCAGACAATAGTTACAGCTATCATAGTCACTTGTTTTTTCACAAAACGCCTGACTGGTCCCATAGGGACAACGGGAAAATTCAGCCGTGTATGAACTTGGCGTTCACTGAACCTTTCGGCCCGCGGTTTATGAATAAGTTCCCAATCATCCACCAGCAGTGCAGCTTCTGAAACAGTTTTAACCTGACGCTCTGCAACATAAGTAGCAATAATCTCAGGAAGTGTATTCCTATATTGTTCAAAGAGAATTAACTCTCTCAATTTATCCATTGTTGAAATATCTGCCGCTGTACACCAACGATCAAACTGCACAGTCAATTCTCTTACGAATTCAACATTTGTTTGATTCAACTTTCGCTGTAATGTACGAAACTGCTGCCGATAGCTCTCTGGAACACGCTCATTAATCTTCAACACCGCCGCCTTAATGGCTTCGTAATTCTGGCTGTCAGCATCCGATAGCGTAGAATAGGCTTGCTGGGCTTTACCTGTTAGAACGCACTGAAGCAACATAGCGCGCTCAACATCACCCCACTTATACGCCACTGCGACTCGCTCAAATAAGAGAAAAAAAATCTCCACCTCAGCCTCATTAAACGGCGGTACCAAACGTAAATTATGAGCCACACTCAGTTTCTTCGAATCAATATCAAAATCTTCCCCCATCGGCTTACCTTCTTCCTGCAGATCTAGTCGACGCCTTTCAAGATCTAAACGCTGTTGCTCTAACTGTTGCCGGCTTTCCTCCAACTGTAGCTCCATTTGTACCTTGTCCCATTCCAAGCGACGCTTCTCACACTCCGTATCACGCTGTATCAGCAACAACTCTTTCTGCTGCTCAAATGAAAGAGTGCTTAAAGCAGAAAACGGAAGGGTTGGAATAGGCGCACCTAAGGCAGGCAACGCGGCTGAATCAGGCAATTTAGATTTTCCTTTCAAAATTTTCAGATCACACAGCGCAGTTTCAAGGACTAGCTTAATTCCGTCTTTTGACCTTTTATCATTATACGTTAGCTCGATTTTATAATGCGCAGCTAATTCCAACAATTGCTCTTTGGTCATTCCAGCTAACAATTCCTCAGACGGATTCTGAGCAAATGTTTCAATAACATCGGTCGCCATAATTACCAGTAACCACACGCTCAGCAAATATTAGGCTACTCACAAAAAGTTGTGTTTTCTTTTTCCAATAAGAAATCCGGATTTATTTGAAGAACTAAACCATCCACTTAAATTAGCTTGACCCTAGTCTTCAGTCGACCCAAGACCGGGTATTTACGCACCAAATCCCGCAAGTTTGGGAAAACGACCAATTGCCGAGTCGCCCCCCAAACCTCGGATGTGCCCCCGAGACAACTGCTCTAAGTCCCGAGTCAACCAAAAATAACAAACAAAAATAAAAAAAATCTACGTGTCCAAAGACACGTACTAATCCTACCCGGAAGGTTTGTTCTTCAAATACTCTCAACACATTAATATTACCGAGCCTATATTAATGGAGCGTTCCAAACTATACCAATTTACAAATAAGCGGAAAATATACAAACGTACTCCATTCCACTTATCCTCCTTCAACGCATTTTTTTTTTTTTTTTTTTTTTTTTTTTTTTAAATCATTTGCGCGAATTCAAAGACAAATCTAGTTCGACGAGCCCCCAATTGTTACGCCCTTACTAGGGAGCAACAATGAAGGAGGAGGAAGCGATTTTCGGCGGTTACAATACTCTCTTTATTGGCACATTTCTCACAACAAAGTCTATCTCCAAACTCTACAATTACGCCGCAACGCAGATCAACACGTCGGTCCTGGCCAGGGATCGGTGTGACAAGAAGGAACGCTCCCAGAGGACGCCAAACAGGAAGCTTTTATTGATAGGCACACCTGTGCACCGGTGCACTCAATCCACCTGATTACCGCTCAGCTCCGCAGCGCGCCTGTAGGGGGAAAGCACAAACACGCGCATACACACACACACACACACACACACACACACACACACACACGCGCGGCAGAAAGGACAATACAAAGTACAGCCGTGACACTCACTCACTGACTCACTCACTGACTCACTCACTGACTCACTGACTCACTCACTGACTCACTCACTGACTCACTCACTCACTCACTGACTAACTCACTGACTGACTCACTCACTGACTGACTCACTCATTCACTGACTCACTCACTGACTCACTCACTCACTGACTCACTCACTCACTCACTCACTCACTGTTTCTCTGTGTTTGACAGATCGGGGATACGGCACCTGTGAGATCGATTGGGTCAAAGCGAATTATTCCACCATCCACAAGTCCTACATCATCTCCATCCTCATCTTCTGCTTCTTCATCCCCGTGCTGATCATGCTGTTCTCCTACGTGTCCATCATCAACACGGTGAAGCGAGGCAATGCCATGTCAGCGGAGGGCGACCTGACCGACAGACAGCGCAAGATCGAGAGGGACGTCACTATTGTGAGTGTGTGTTCATCGTCCAGCTCAGCTCAGTTCTGCCAGACTCAGTCGCTCAGTTCTCCTCTGGCCAATGAACAAGCAGTGTGTGAATATGACCAAATATCCAGTCTACGATGTGACCTACCAGTTTCATGTCTCCAGGCCTTACTGGATGATCAGTTTTACAGCGGAATAATAATCTTAACAATAACAATAGCACTTGAACCCCTAATTATGTAATTATCATGGCGTTCTCTTCTGATTGGTCCTCAGGTGTCCATTGTGATCTGCACGGCGTTCATCCTGGCCTGGTCTCCGTACGCCGTGGTGTCCATGTGGTCCGCGTGGGGCTTCCACGTGCCCAATCTCACCAGCATCTTCACACGCCTCTTCGCCAAGTCCGCCAGCTTCTACAACCCGCTCATCTACTTCGGCCTGAGCTCCAAGTTCCGCAAAGACGTGAGCGTGTTGCTGCCGTGCAGCGGCGACGGCAAAGACACGGTCAAACTCAAACGCTTCAAGAAGATCAAGGGGAAGGCGGACGGGGCGTCGCCCGGAGCCCCGCGGCCGCGCTCGAGGAGACCCGAGGAGAACCGCGACCTGCTGAAGATCGAGAAGAAGGAGCGAGCGCCGGCAAACCCCGCCCCCAGCCCGGACTCAGGGGTGGGCAGTCGTCCCGAGACTCCGCCCCCTGCCAGGACACAGGTGTACGCCATCAACGTGCCCGAGCCGTCAGACACGCCCGAGTTCGAGTGCGCTAGACTGTAGATCAGGAGCGAGCGTGGAGATTTTTATTGCATAACAGAACAACAACAACATACACAATGTGTTCAACTATTATCTTTACATTCATAACAGCATCAAAGGAAACGGAGAGACAAAATACTAATCAATGATATGTGAGTGACGAGTTTCATGCTAATGATGTAAGCGGCATGAAAAGCTATTTTTGTAAATGATGGATGTAAATGTGAAATATTGTGTTTTTTTTCACACCTGTGCACACCAGCATTATTAAAGACAGGTGTGTGTTTACATGAACTTCATCACAAGACAAGATTAAATTCCAAACATCAAACATGATGATGACATTCCACGTTTTTTTCTGTGCATAACACCTTTTTCAGGTTTTACATCGATCATAATGTGGCACAATTGTCAAAACTGATACCTTAGGGAAAAAAGTGATATACACTTCGACAAAATGTGATTGTTATAATAGTGATTTTATAATGTATAAAAATGAAAGCAAAAGCAAAACCTGTAAACAGGACTGTGTTAGTGAGAATGACTAAATGAACATTATAACCAGTAGATGGCAGCAGAGGACCACTCACTGACTCGTTCATTTCAAGTGTTTACTAGTAAACTTCACTAAAGTAAGGCACACTAACATCATTAAGCATCTTCACACACCAGTCTGACAAACGGTCTAGGAGTTTCCGTTCTGTCTACGGGAGTTTCGTGGTATTACCTTCAAGTCAGCTTTATTATACAGCGCTTTACAATACAAGAGTTTCAGAGCCGCTTCACAGAGAGAACAGGAGTCAGGGCATTCGTCTCCACAGTTTCATGTCTGGAGGACTTCCGGTTCGTCTGAGGATCAGTTTTACAGTGGAATAATAATCATAATGATGACATTCCAGTTATTGTTGTTTTCAGAGACCCGCATACTCTTGAGTAGGCACTTACCCAGGTGAAAAACACCTACTATTAAATGTGCAGTCTTTTATGCTTGCAGTTAATTAGGCTAATCAGTTATTGACGTCATCAGAATAAAAATACATTTCTAATGAGACAGTCATACTTAATGCACTAAACACAAAGCGGAGCCAGAGCTCTTCAGTCAGACGCAGTGCATCCAGCAGAACACGGGCTGGTAATGTAGATATCGGGGAGCAGGACTGGTTTATTCTGGTGTCATTAACGGGATGTGTTCTGCTCTCCACTACACTCACTGCGAGATGACCTTCAGCCGCTGTGACTCATGAGTTCACTCTTTCAGAAACACAAGGGATATTTCAGCTCGTAATGACGCGTGACGTCTTCGCACTCGTGCCTCTAATGGAAACACCATGAAGAAAAGTTGATTTTTGTTCTTGCATTTCTGCCATTCGCTTTTCAGTTACACGTGAGATTATAGTCGTTCATATCAAAAATAAACATTCCAGTGATCAAAGCTGAAAACTGTTCTGCTGCTTCATATTTATATATGGAAATCGTGATGCACGAAGAGCATCGATTTTAAATGGAATCTTTTGTTACATTATAAATATCTTTACACTTTTGATCATTTTAATGCATCTTTACAGAATAAAAGTATTAATTTCTTTCAAAAAACAGTGGCAGTATTGAAAATAATAATAATAATAAAAATATATATATAATGAATTTCATTCTACTAAAAAAAAAATCAATCCTGCAGCGCCCTCTGGTGGCCGCAGTGACTTACTGCATCAGCCTCTTTGACACATGACATGTGGCTTAATGTCCCAGACTCCCTGATTATTCAATTCTTCATGAAATAATTATATTTTTGAGCTTAAGAAAAAAAAGTGTATCCACCACAAACTCAGTTAATGGAAGTCACTGCATATGAATCACAAATACAAAACACACGTGAAATACAACATATTCTTTTATTATTGTATTATATTGATAAATGTCCATCCGAGGGAAAAAAAAAAGAATACAACAAGAAATCAAGAATAAACTGTAATATCAATAATAAAATATGTACAAGAGGAGTATAGCATTTATTAACAATCTTTCCACTCTCTCTCTATACAACCAAAAGGGTAAAAGTTCAGTGACAGCTCTATACAGGCGGAACCGGAACACGTCTCGTCGATGACGTCACAGCCCGATCGTCCAATCAAGCTCCCTTCAAATTCTCCATCTCAACTCTAATGTTTGAAGCGCGTCGACCGATCAGTAACCGGTCATTAAATCTCCGTTTAGCACTTTAGTATGTTCAGTAGCCGAGTCCGCTGTACAGTTCCCATCTCTGACCAGCAGGTGGCGCGAACTACTCTCTCTAGCACAGTTATCTGTTACTCTTCACTGTTAGCTTCGCAGGTTAATATACACTGTATTCTGGTTCATAAATAGATTGTTGATCAATACTTTAAAACTATACATATTGAGATTCTTTCTTATATATCTAAAATTAATACGCACCAAAAATTAACGAAATCAGAAAATATATTTACTATTACGAAAACACGCACGCGGTTCCCTTTCAGCGTCCCAAACCAGCGCGCGCTCTGTGCGCGAGCTCAACGGCAAGCCTCAGATTTAAAGGAGAAGAATCCAAAAATGAAAAAATACCTATTTAATCACCCTCGTGTTCCAATCGTGTCGGAGATTCTGCAGTCAACTCCGTACGATGAGCCGCGCATTAAATTATCAGTTTTAATCGCAGGAATTGCCAATATCTCACAATTTAGACTTTATAAACCTATAATTTTTTTTATCCTAGTTTGTTCTACAATTCTGAGAAAAAACTTTATTAATTTGTTTTAAATTTGGAATTGCAAGAAATAATTCGCAATTGATTTTTTTTCTTCGCAGAATTGAGAGATAAACTCAAAATTCAGAAAAAATGTCAGAACTGAGACAAAAAGTTGCAATTACTTAAAAAATAATATTGCGAGTATCTCACAATTCGAAGAATATGCGAAGTCAAAACTAGTATTAAAAGTCATAATTACCATTTTTAATAGCGAGTAATAATCTCACAATTTTGACATTTTTCCGATCAGAATTTTAAGTGTATATATCGCAATTCAGACATTAAAACCCTTTAGTATTTTCCTCATAATTCCTTTTTTTTTTTTTTTAATTCTGAGGAAAAAAGTAAATTTTGAGTTTTAAATTTTTAATTGCGAGAAATTATTCGCATAGAAAAAAAATATGTTGAAAAAAAATTTGGGGAGAGAAAGTTGCACGGGTTTGAGGGCGAGTAAACGCTGCCAGATTTCATGTTTGGCTGAACTAGTCCTCTAACAACATTTGGTCGAGTAGCAGACGTCCGCCTGAAGGAAACACAAACACTCAGTTCTCTTCGTGCTCGTGTCATCAAGGCAAACGATCCCCATAAAAGCAGAACATCTCTATCCTAGCAGTTAAAAACACGCAGACCTGCACACGCACGTCTAGAGTTCAAGTAATCACAGACCAATAAAGCAGAAGAGTCTCAGAAGAAAAGCTCCCCCTGCAGAGCGTGGGCTAGTGCACCCGGTCACCAGTCACACATGATAAAACACTAATCTCTGTTCATCATATCAAACACAGAACCGCCACCCGTGCAGCGAGACGAGCGCCGGCGCCACGCGGCCGGACACGCCATTCATTTGGCAAACACAAAGATGAAAAAGGCAAAAAATAAATAAACATCACAGATTCCAGACAAATATAGACTCCGAATCGTTGTACTCTGAGTACAGCTTGTCAAAAACTGCAACACATTCAAACTATTATAAGACTTTGTCCGCATAATCACAAATATTCATAAACTCTAATCAAGCGATCAGCGTTAGAGATCTGACCGGAGAGGGCTTCACAGACGGGCCGTTTTCAGATAAGACGTCCATAAACAGGCAAACGGAGTTATCAAATCCAGGAGAAACTGCAGGTTCACGCGTAGAAATATTAATATTATTAATTCAACGTAGCGCTTGTGATGTTGAATCTCCAGAAGCCGCCGAGACGGATCCACAGAGTCAGAGAGTCTCCTGAACACGAGCGCGGCCCAGCGTTCAGCGGGACATTAGGAACGATCGTAATGCACGTCTGTCATGTGACTGCGGCGCACGAGCGTCTTGATTGGTTTAGAAGTCGTGTTCTGAGCCGCGAGCTCTTAAACATCGAGCGGTTATTATATTATGTACACACGTGTTGAACAGACGGCCGCGGGTCATGTTCTGTGCGCTCGGGAGATCTCGCGGCTCAGTGTTCAGATCGCTCTCAATGATTTGACGTATTTGTTGAGTTTAAGTGTATTCCCCCGCGGAGAGAGACTCGCTCGAGACTGTTTGAAGCAAAAGGCACGTCGTTTAAAAGGAGAGAAATCAGAAAGAGTGACACGCTCACGTCAGGAGAGAAATAACCGAAGGGAAATAAAAATAAGTAATCTAGGAAGCGTGTGACTTCCTGTGAGGCTGAACGGAGGAGGAGCCGAGACGCTCCTCGTGTGTGTGTGTGTGTGTGTGTGTGTGTGCTTCCCCTCGAGCACCAGGCCCGCCCGGATCATCAGCTTCGAGTTCGTGGAAGCGGTTTGGGTCGGAGGTCAGAGGTCATACGAAGACTTTGGCGAGGGCGTCGGCTCCCGCGCTGCCGATGTAGCATTTGGTGGGATGGAACGCCACGTCGTGGATCGACTCGTCGAACTTCTTCCGGTGCGCCGTGAACTCCTGGATGCACGTCTTGCTCTCCATGTTCCACAGACGCACGGAGCAGTCGTGACCTGAGACACACACACACACACACACACACACGCTTGATAAACAGAATGATAACGGTGCTCACAAGGAGAGATTGACTGATGTTAATTTTTTTTTTTTAACCGATACCGAATTATTTGCATGTTCGTGTGCCGATAACCGATATACTGAACCCATATTTATTGGTTTATTTGTTTTTGGCAATTATAAAAACAGCGGTAATCTGAACAAACGGTTTAAAGTCCCGCTGTACTCAATAAACACGTGATTTATACTAATAACTTCAACGTAGAACTGAAGAAACAATCAAAGAAACAGGAAACAGGTGAAAACTAATGAGAAACCATGGCAACAAACCAGAAGTCAGGCAAAGGAAAGCATGAGAACCACAGAACGGTGAACATAAGTGTGTTCCTCACGCCAGAAACTTCCTCATGTTTAAAGTCCCGCTGTAGTCCATCATCGTATCTCTTAAAACTCGTCTCTGATCACCGAAATCACATATTTAAATGTTTTTTCATGTCTTAAAATATCTTGACTGTAACTCAACACCCTTGCCTCATTTAGTATGCACGGTTCTATGAATATGCAAATGAGCCCCGCCTCCACTCACTCACTCACTCAGAGATCCACTGGTGGACGATCACACGTTGATCTGATTGGTCAAGGTAGTGTGTGACGTCAGAAACACCAGCGATTTCACACCGTGTGTTTGAGACTGTCTTTGGTTCACTGCAGTTTTAAGCAGAAAATACTCAGCAATGCTGTCCACTTATGAACTTACACATGTGTGTGTTAAAGCAGATTAATAACTCCACATACACACATAAACTACAGTAACAGCTGGATTTACACCACAGGGGGACTTTAAACATCAGTAAAATCGGTCAATCTCTATAATAAGTCAGAGTAAGTGG
>NC_136897.1:29053924-29061424 GCF_949152265.1 Phoxinus phoxinus
CATTTTAGTAAAAAAAATAATGAATGATAGTTTTCTAGCAATCAAATAAATACATAAAACATTAATTGAATTGATCTTTTATATGAAATTACACTTTTTTGTCAAACAACATGCGGCACAACTCAGCTTATACTGTTAAAATTACAACATAGAAGAAAAATATATTAATTTTTATAATAATTTATTATTATTGGTGTTAGTATTATTGTTAAATTGAGATATCTAAATTCTACTGTACAACAGTAATATATTATCAAGTTAAACCAAACTTTTATTTTGACAGGTTGTAGTGAAGACCTCTGAGTTTCCGTGTTAATAATATAACTATAGTTTCTCTTAAACTAAACTGTAAATGCTGATGAACTTCAGCGAGTCTCAGAGCGGCTCTGGAGATGCATTCATGCAACCCTGGACCACAAAACCAGTCACGTGGGTCAATTTTCTGAAATTGAGATTTACACATCATCTGAAAGCTGAATAAATAATCTCTCCACTGATGTGTGGTGTGTTAGGATAGGACAATATTTGGTCGAGACACAACTATTGAAAATCTGGAATCTGAGGAGCAAAAAAATGTAAACATTGAGAAAATCTCCTTTAAAGTTGTGCATTTATGTTCACGATTGTGCTGCATTCACTCACAAAAATACATGTTTTATATATTTACGGTAGGACATTTACTAAATATCTTCATGGAACATGATCTTAATATCCTCATGATTTTTGGCATAAAAGAAAAATGGATAATTTTGACCCGTACAGTGTATAGTTGCTATTCCCACAGATATACCCGTGCGGCTACAGACTGGGTTTGGGCTCCAGGGTCACATATAGTGAGACTGAAGAGGCTGAAAAACACTGCGAGCATCACGCGTGCTTCAGTGTGTGTGTGTGTGTGTGTGTGAGGTAAATTAAACACAGAGACACGCAGAACATGTAGGTTTTGTATGTAAATAGTCTCGTGCCTAGATGTGTTCTCAGGTACCGACTGATTTAATGTGAGTTTGGACTCGGTAGTACCGACGTCATACGGTCGGTGTTGTTAACAGTACCGGTCCCCAACCCTCACAGAACAGTGTAGTGTAGATCAGTGTAGTGAAGAACAGTGTAGTGTAGATCAGTGTAGTGTAGATCAGTGTAGTGTAGATCAGTGTAGTGAAGATCAGTGTAGTGTAGATCAGTGTAGTGAGATCAGACTGACTTCTTGGTTGGAGCTGTTTTCTGCAGGTTCCACATCTTCAGCGTGTGGTCTTCAGACGCGGTGATCAGGACCGGCTCCACCGGGTGGAACGCCAGGCCGCGGATCGAGTCGAAGTGGTTCCGGAGGGTGAACTTCGGGTTCCACGTCTTACGCAGGGCGTCTTTGTTGTTCGTGATCTGAGGAACGCAGTAAACACGTCGACACGCGGATGAACAACTGACTTCAACATTGGCCATGATTTTAATATTCAGTCAAACACACATTTATTCAGACATTTCTATCAGTTTATTCGCTATAGTTTAGAAAATACGAATAAAATATGACAAGATATTTCAATATATAATAACTAGGACTGTCAAACGATTAAAATATTTAATCGCGATTAATCACATTAATGTCATAGTTAAGTCACGATTAATCACATTAATGTCATAGTTAACTCACGATTAATCACATTAATGCCATAGTTAACTCACGATTAATCACATTAATGTCATAGTTAACTCACGATTAATCACATTAATGTCATAGTTAAGTCACGATTAATCACATTAATGTCATAGTTAACTCACGATTAATCACATTAATGCCATAGTTAAGTCACGATTAATCACATTAATGTCATAGTTAACTCACGATTAATCACATTAATGCCATAGTTAACTTACGATTAATCACATTAATGCCATAGTTAACTCGCGATTAATCGCATTAATGTCATAGTTAAGTCACGATTAATCACATTAATGTCATAGTTAACTCACGATTAATCACATTGATGTCATAGTTAAGTCACGATTAATCACATTAATGCCATAGTTAAGTCACGATTAATCACATTAATGTCATAGTTAACTCACGATTAATCACATTAATGTCATAGTTAACTCACGATTAATCACATTAATGTCATAGTTAACTCACGATTAATCACATTAATGTCATAGTTAACTTACGATTAATCACATTAATGCCATAGTTAACTCGCGATTAATCGCATTAATGTCATAGTTAACTCACGATTAATCACATTAATGTCATAGTTAACTCACGATTAATCACATTAATGTCATAGTTCTCGCGATCAATCGCACATTTTTATCTATTCTACTGTAAATGTCTCTTGATTTCTTTTTGTCACATTATTTTTTCTCATATTAATGCTCTTATCAACATGGAAAAGTGGATCGGCTTGCTTTGTGCAAATGTTTTTTATTGAAAACAACATATACTGTGTTCAATTTCACACTAACATTCTCACTTGGAGCAAATAATCTCGCACACAATGTTACACTGTCCATCAATAAAAGGGTGACAGAAATACTGACGAGGTGACGTTACTGATAGTGACGAGTGGGCGTAGAAACGCATCAGCGGTGTGTGTGTGTGTGTGCTTGACCATCGAGTGGTATTTAGACTGGACGATGATAGCTCAGTTCACAACACAACACACAGATCACTTTGGTCTTGTCAACTGAACCATTTGGAAACTTTTTAAAAGTAAACTTTCCATTCAGAATCTTATTGGCATCCATTTCGTCGTCTCGCGCTCATCATTCATCCACTCAAAACGTAACGTTAAAGTGGGTCGCAGTCGCACACCGGACGAGAAGCACAGCGCCTCGTATTTAAAATTCAAACACATTATTCTCTATGAGTGTACACACACTGGCGGCGCCATTCTGCGTGTTTATTGCTGGCCATAAACTGAGAAAGCGCGCGTCCGATGTGCGATACGAGTTGTGCTAGACGCGGCTCGGCGCTGCGCTTCTCGTCCACTCTTTGGCCGGTTCGCAAACAAGTGTGTGCGGCGTGCTGTTGTTTTGTGTCTGGTCTAGCTAGATCCGGTGTGGTGTTGTAGCTTTAACAACGTTATTAGTTGTTGCAAAAGCATGTGAAAAAAACTACAAAGTTTGCTAGGCGTTAATCTCGCAATAAAAAAAATTGACGCCGCTAAAATGGGTTTGCGTTAACGCCGTTAATAACGCGTTAACTGACAGCCCTAATAATAACATATAAGATATCTCATCGTGTTCAGTCTGTGGTGTAAAAAGAGCATTAGCAATTAAAGAAAAAACACTTCAGCAAAACATAAACAGGTCAAAGTGTCAGAATCATTTATAAAGCCACAGCGCACCGGCCAACGTAATGGTGATGAATGTGTCGTGATAAAAACAGGAGACTGTGTAAACATGTATTGGTAATGTTTTCTGTGTGTTCGGCTGCAGAGATTAAGTCACGATGCGGACTCTTCTCCGGCTATATGCACGTTTCATACGGATTACAGAATCTGAGAATATTTATTTTCCATTGGAATGTGTTCACTCAAATGTAGACATTTCAAGCTTTCTATAGATATATTTCTCATGTCTATGACGCAAGTATACGCTGAGTTTCGTTCATTTATGTGATGCGAATCGACAGAAAGAAACATTATTTTACAAAAGTTTTGTTGTTATTGTGAGTTTTAAAAAATAAATAAAAGTAGACCCTTTACAGTTTACATTACTCTTCTGTATGACCGAAAATAACGGAGTATTTTAAGTTCAATGCAGTGATGTGTGTGTCATGAACACTTAGATAAATGTGCACTATTATTAGGCGCATATCTGTTGACATTAGATCGAGAGGACTTTGTTGCTATGGAACATGTTTTCAGTGATAAGCCATATTTGAGGAGGATGAATGAACGTTTTTTCTGCTGTTAACGATCTGCCGTCACAAGCCCGCGTGATTTCGCCACTTTCGCGTGTTTTTCTTCTGCGACTAATGAAATCTTAGTCGTCCAAACCTCTTCTAGTCGACTAGCGGTCAGTGGATATTAGGGGCAGCTCTACTGAACTGAAGGTTTAGTTCTGGATAATAACCCTACACTCACGTCGTAGGACAGAGTCTCCGCCTCGTTGGCCACGGTGAGCCCGGCGAGTTCTCCGAGACCCAGCTCACTCTCCAGCGCCTCGTCAGGACCCATGATGAACGACTTCCCCGAGGACGGAGGAAAGGTCAGGGCTTCCACTGCAACACACACACACACACACGATCATTCAACTCAATTCACATGTATTTGTATAACGCTTTTCACAATACACCACGATTTAAAGCAGCTTTACAGAAAATGCATATTAGTCCATATTATAATTTAGAGTAACTAAACTGTCTAAGTTCTGTATTTCAGAAATGTACATATACAAAATCACAGAAAAAGGTATTAATTTAAAAAATCTATTAATTTAATGCAGAAACAGTGAGCTCATTGAAGTGATGAATACTTGTTTGTTAAAGGGCTCATCGGATGCAAAATTCACTTTTATAAGTTGTCTGCAGTGTGAGGACACAACCATATATATATATATATATATAGTGTGGACACGCCCCATGGGTGAGAAGTTTCTCATTATCATTTAAAGAGACATGCACCGAAACGGGTCGCTGTGAAGCTGTTTTTGAGGAGGTAAAAGCGTGTTGTTTACACAAACATTGAGGAGTTTTAACCAAAGTATACTGGTGGAGAACGGGCATCCGACAACCCCTTTAACAAGTGCTCATAAACTGATGGTGTCTGTGCTGAGGCAGGAATACCCTCATCGGTGCGGCCCAGCTGGTTCTCGTTGAGTCGGGGTAAGTTGGGACGCACCGGCGGCGCCACCGGAGGCTGAATAGACGATAAATCCTCCGCGTCTCGCAGATTAGCCAACATGTCCTGTAGTTTACACCGGTTCGGCCCTACAAACACACAACAACACCATTCATCGACTTCTGTGGGTGTACAACTCCCCGTCAGAACTCGGCCCACCTTTGAGCATTACTACACTATAACCAGAAGCATTTCTCTGTCGTTCTTCAGCGTTAGCTTTTAAAGTGGACTGAGTTCTGATGCGGTTCTGGCACAGACGAGACATGAAGCAGTGGAAAGAAATCAAGAGAGGAAAAATTAGAGAAAGAAAAGTGATTTGAGGAGGTAAGCGAGCGACTATGTACTTTCTTACAATGGAAGCAGGAGAAGGGGGTGGAGCCTGGTTTATATACACGCCCACTTGGGGGCCAACAAGCCACACCCCTTTCAAAGCACCAGCATAAAATGCAACAGAAGTGAGCAGTAAAGCGTCTCAGAAACAATAAACAGAAGGAGAAAAGAAACAGTAGTTGTGTCTGAGATGCAGCTGGATCCTAAAAGAGCAGCTGATGGAGAACAGAAACAGCGCCGGTGCTGCACTCGTTTATTCAGAGCAACGGATGGAAAGAGGGAAGGGAGGAGTGGATGACAGGATAAACACGTGACCGGATGAGTGACGGGAAGAACTGAAGAGAGCTGCTGGTTTTTGTCAAACTTATGATTTTTGAGAGAAAGGAATTAAATATGTAGATTAGTATGAACCGATATTTCAGGCCAATCAAACGACCAATAACTGGCATTTTGACATCATCAGTGTGAGGTCACTAATGGAGGTTGGTTTCCATTTTTTTATTTTTTTTTGAAAGAATATATAAATATACGGAATCTCATAAAACCTGCACAGACATGTTCACTCAAAATAAAACTTAAAGAAATTATATTTTTCACAAAGAAAATTAAGCCTATTTTGAGGACCCTCCATCCATCTATCATCCATTCATCTGTCCATCATCCATCCATCTATCTGTCCATCATCCATCCATCATCCATCTATCAATCTATCATCCATCCATCCATCCATCTATCTGTCCATCATCCATCCATCAATCTATCATCCATCATCCATCCATCTATCTGTCCATCATCCATCTATCAATCTATCATCCATCATCCATCCATCTATCTGTCCATCATCCATCCATCATCCATCTATCAATCTATCATCCATCCATCCATCCATTCATCATCCATCTATCTGTCCATCCATCTGTCCATCATCCATCCACCCATCCATCCATCTATCAATCTATCATCCATCCATCTGTCCATCATCCATCCATTCATCATCCATCCATCCATCATCCATCCATCATCCATCTATCATCCATCCATCCATCTGTCCATCCATCATCCATCCATCCATCTGTCCATCATCCATCTATCTGTCCATCCATCTGTCCATCCATCCATCCATCATCTGTCCATCATCCATCCATCCATCCATCTGTCCATCATCCATCCATCCATCTATCAATCTATCATCCATCCATCTGTCCATCATCCATCCATTCATCATCCATCCATCCATCATCCATCTGTCCATCTATCATCCATCCATCCATCTATCATCCATCTGTCCATCTATCATCCATCCATCCATCTATCATCCATCATCTGTCCATCATCCATCCATCTGTCCATCATCCATCCATCTGTCCATCATCCATCTATCAATCTATCATCCATCCATCCATCCATCAATCATCCATCCATCTGTCCATCTATCATCCATCCATCCATCCATCTTTGCACATTGCAGGTATGTTTCTAGTATGATTTAGCACGTTGCTAGCATGTATTTACTGATATTCGTGATATGGCCTGTGCAGGTGTTAGTGAGGTTCATTGATATCATCGCTCTCTCGGCCACTGGCCGTCCTGTGCTCCAGATACCAGTGGCTGAAGAGCCGACATCGGTCGACCACTAGAAGAAGAAACACAGGAATGAGAGAAAGAGACGGCGAGCGAGGGTCCGGTCCGACTTACTCTTCACCCCCTTCTTGCCCTTGCGCTCCTTCTTGTACTGTTCCTTGAGTTTAGAGATCAGGCCCTCATCCACGTCCCAGGACTCAGACGAGGGGCTCTGCTCTTCCTTCTCTACACGGGGGAGGAGGGAGGAACACACGTTATACGCCACGACGAACCATTCCTGCGCTTCACTTGCAGACGATAGAAACCATTTAAAGGTGCAGTGTGTAAGTTTTGTGGCATCTAGTGGTGAGGTTGTGAACTGCACTCAACAGAAGTTGCGGTGGCCGACAGGATGATGTAGTGATGTTGTCGTCTGAGACAGCAGAGAGTAGCCAGTTAAGCAGTTTCTTTACAAAGATAAATTAAGAAATTAAATTTACTTGATTATTCAGTAAAACTAAATGTTATTGCGAATATTATTGTGACTAGTCCATCATTGTGTCAGTGTTTTATTGGCTGACTTTAGCTTGCTTCTTATCATGAAGAACAACATAGTGACGAAACGCGTGTGTCCGCTCAGGGCCACCGTAGAAACATGTGGATGTAAGGAGACCCGCGGTGTGTGTAGAGAGAAACGCCTCTTTCTAAAGTAATAAAAACATAACGGTTCATTATGTCTTTATACACCACTGAACACATAGTTATGGATATGATA
>NC_136897.1:29068924-29111424 GCF_949152265.1 Phoxinus phoxinus
GGAGTGCTGAAGTTAAAAACGCTTCTTTGCTAGAACGATCAATATTACACGAGCCATGACCGTCGCCGTGAGCTGCAGATTTAATATATACATGTTTATAAATAGATAAGAGTGCGGAGGTGTGGAAGAGCAGAGTCAGTGTGGGGCGACTGCAGATACTCATGTTCACTGCTTCACAGGATTCACATTAATACATCATAATTCATATCAATATATACACATAAAAACACATAAAATCAAGATGTAAACCATATAAAAGATGCAAATCACACTTCTCTTGTCCCGTCTCAATAACTGGAGCTTTTATTTCTGGAATGACTTCATTTAATAAATCTAATATATTATATGATCTTATATAAAGAAAATATAATATATATATATTCTAATATAATATATATATTATAAATATATTAAAAAAATTGGAAAAACAAATCACAATAATATTTTTATTATTATTTATATAGTATTTATTAATCATTTGAATTAACTTGTATTTTTCAGTTTTCATTTCAGTTAGTTGCCAAAACAAATGTTTTTATTTATTTATTTCTATTTTTATCGAATATTCAATTAATCATCCAAACATAAATATTGAATAGTTTTAGTTAACAAAACACTGGTCATAATCTTGCATCAATATCTTTGAATTTATCTGTGCATTTGTCGTATATTAATTTCTGGATTATTACTTAATTTAATACATCAATTTCGGTTTATAAACAAATTGAAGAACAAACAGTTTTGTCTCATCAACTTTGTTTTTTTTTATATTATTTATTATTATTTGAATTAGCTTTTATTTTTATGCTTTCATTTTTTCAGTTTTTTGTAGTTTTTAAAGTGTGTATGTCAGGTTAATTTTTTTTTTTAGATATATTAAATAAGGTTTAGATGTCTGAGTGAAAATGTAATTATCATTAAAATGATTACTGTAACTGCCCTACAATAAGCTTTATAGCCATTTCTGTCAAGATCATATTTTTAAAACGCAGCTGAGCTGTGACGTCAGAAGAGTGTGTGTGTGTGTGTGTGTGTGTGTGTGTGTGTGTGTGTGTGTGCTGAGCTGTGACGTCATATGAGGGAGATTCGTTTGGGGGGAGGAGCAGTTTTAAGGGAGGACTGAAAATAACGAACTTTTTCATCTTATATTCTGCCTTTAGGAATCGAAAAACATACAAAACAATACATCAACTTGTCAAACGTGTATTTCCCCTCACTATTTTGTGTTAATCAAAATTAAAAATTTAACCTGACATACACACTTTAAGTGTTAAAATTTGTATACGCTTTTCTTGTTTTTTAAATATTTTATTCAATTTTTAAAAAATTATATTTCTTTTTTTTTACTTTTGCTAGTTTTATTAACATTTCTATTTTGCTTATATATTTTAATTTTAGTAAAAAAAATTTAGCACTTTTTATTAACTTTTTTTAGACAATTTTTCATCAAATTTTTTTTTCACATATATTTTTTATTTCAGCTTTATTTCAATTGGTGAAAACTATTTAGAGCAGTTATAGTTAACAGTAATAACAATGGTCATAATCACAGCAGAAATATGGCATGGAAGCTGTCTTTGAATAGTGGGGACTTTCTATATTTCTATATTAATATTTCTGAATGCATCTTTGCACATTAAACTATTTTGAATAGTTAACAGTGATAACCGTAAACACTGGTCATAATTACAGCATACATTTCTTTAAATCTTCGTCTGCATATTTCTATATTTCTTTATGAATATTTCTGCATATATTAATTTAGTGACGTGACTCACTGTCTGAGCAGCTGCCGCCCCTGTTTCCAGCTCAGCTGACTATTGGCCGGTTCAGGAAGAGCCTCGTTCTCGGTGCCGTCATCTAGAGGTCAAAGGTCACAGATGCCTGTCAATCACAGCATTTCTGCACAAGAGCCACTCACACTTCCAGTCTGACCACATTACACACATTACACACACTGCACAACATGCTTTTCTTACTCAGTATTCTTCTCTTTCTTCCAGTCCAAATATCTAAAAATACTTCAATCGAGATGCATTTGCTAGATGAGCGGACGGCCATAAGTTTTCTGGGAAATAAATCTAAATTTTGTTTTTGCTAAATTGAGTTTTTGCTTAAAAAAAGCTGAATTTATCTGCCAATGGAGTCAGAAAAATAATCTTAATTCACACAGAAACAACATTATTATATAACAAGATGATAATATCCTCATCTAGTAAATGATCTTGATTTGAGAAGGTTTAGATATGTGGACTGGAAACAGGACAGCCAGTAAAGCATGTTTAGCAGTTTTTACACTAGCGCTTCTGGACATGTTCTGGTGATGGATGTGTTTATGAGTGATGTACAGTGCTCACCGGAGTCGTAGCTGGGAGGCTTCATGTCGCCCTGGTTGAGTTCGGTCCCGTACTTCAGCTTGTGGTACTTCGCCCTGAGGACGACACACACGTTTACAGACTCATTCATTATTCATACAGCACATTTAAAAACAACTCAGCGTTGACCAAAGTGCTGTACAGGTCATTATACTCAAACAACAAACAAAAAACTGATTATAATCTATAAAATAACAAACACAAAACTAAGTCATTCATTTAAAACCACCATAAATAATAATAATAATAATAATAAATAAGCCTGTAAAGTTTGGTGTAAGTAAGTATTAATGAAGTGGAGATTTCTGGCTCAATGTAGGAGGAAAAACTCATTTTGAGAAACGGCCTGTAAAGATATAAACTGTGACTGAAATCTACAGACGCAGAGATAAAGTGCTCTAAGAGATGCAGTTAGAAGTGTGTTCTGGATGTGTTCTGTCCACTAGTCTGAAAAAACACTTCATGAAAAAGCCAAAAATAAAAACATTGACGGATGCATGACGAACACTGTAGTGTCGGGCCTTAATAAATATATATGTTTTAAGCTTTGATTTAAAAATGGATAGTGATGACACTGAGTTTCTGTTGCCACGGTGACACTCGCTCGCATCACGCTGTTGCCACGGTGACACTCGCTCACATCACTCTGTTGCCACGGTTACACTCGCTCGCATCACGCTGTTGCCACGGTGACACTCGCTCGCATCACGCTGTTGCCACAGTGATACTCGCTCGCTTCACGCTGTTGCCACAGTGACAATCGCTCGCATCACGCTGTTGCCACGGTGACACTCGCTCGCATCACGCTGTTGCCACGGTGACACTCGCTCGCATCACGCTATTGCCACAGGGACACTCGCTCGCATCACGCTGTTGCCACGGTGACACTCGCTCGCATCACGCTGTTGCCACGGTGACACTCGCTCGCATCACGCTGTTGCCACGGTGACACTCGCTCGCATCACGCTATTGCCACAGTGACAATCGCTCGCATCACGCTGTTGCCACGGTGACACTCGCTCGCATCACTCTGTTGCCACGGTGACACTCGCTCGCTTCACGCTGTTGCCACAGTGACAATCGCTCGCATCACGCTGTTGCCA
Organism: Phoxinus phoxinus; assembly: GCF_949152265.1. Taxonomy (NCBI): domain Eukaryota; kingdom Metazoa; phylum Chordata; class Actinopteri; order Cypriniformes; family Leuciscidae; genus Phoxinus; species Phoxinus phoxinus. Next base: position 29,072,403 of record NC_136897.1, read on the forward strand.
CGGTGACACTCGCTCGCATCACTCTGTTGCCACGGTGACAATCGCTCGCATCACGCTGTTGCAACGGTGACACTCGCTCGCATCACTCTGTTGCCACGGTGAAAGAGGCTCGCATCACGCTGTTGCCACGGTGACACTCGCTCGCATCACGCTGTTGCCACGGTGACACTCGCTCGCATCACGCTATTGCCACAGGGACACTTGCTCGCATCACGCTGTTGCAACGGTGACACTCGCTCGCATCACTCTGTTGCCACGGTGAAAGAGGCTCGCATCACGCTATTGCCACAGGGACACTTGCTCGCATCACGCTGTTGCCACGGTGACACTCGCTCGCCTCACGCTGTTGCCACGGTGAAAGAGGCTCGCATCACGCTGTTGCCACGGTGACAGAGGCTCGCCTCACGCTGTTACACTCGCTCGCCTCACGCAGTCGGGAAGGTTCTCTAAACTCCTGGTGAATGTGAGAAGTGTTTCCCTCAGGATCGGCTCAGCGAGGGAATCGCTGGAATACCACGGTAAACGAGACTGAACTCCAGTAACCCTCAGACAGCAAGCGTCTCAGATTCCTAAAACTAATTAACAAGCTTTCAGCAGAGGCATTAATAATTAATTAACAAAGCCAGGTGTGTTCTTCCTCAGCGCATAATTAACATCTTTCTGTTATAATCTCGTGCGGAAGCTTCACGTGAGGATTTGCATTTTGCATGTAAACGCATATGAACTGTCCAGACCGCGCGTTAAACATGCATGCGTGCGCATTAACCAAGATTTACTCATTTTGAAAAAACATGTACATGTACAGAGGTGGAATAATGCTCGACGGCAGCAGGTCACATGATCTAGAGTCGCTGTGGAGTACTTGTATTTAACGTTACCGTCGTAAATGCCACTGACGTTTTCTTTCCCTTGACTCTTCCGAGCGCTTTCTTAGTGGACTCTGCCATGATCACGTCTGACATGCGTGCTAGTGTCCTCATAGCGGCGGCTCCATGTGTTGATGTGTGTGACGTCGTGCCGTACAGCACGTCATGATTCTCGCGAGATCTGGCACCTCCGCTGCTTTGCTATCGGCATGATTCGCCCCACTACGAGCTCCTTTACCATTGAGATGACTTGGAAGCTGTTATATTAAGGTACAAATCTTGCATAGTGTGCCTTTAATGAGACGCTGCTTGGTAACAATAGACAACAAACGCAGTTCGACTGCTTGATAAGACCATGACATGACCAATCTCATCGTGTCAGTTCATGAGACGCTACACGCAGTGAGTTATGACGCTTTATGAAGCTGAGAAATTAAACGATTGATGCAGAAATGGGCCTGACAGCTGTAGGCGTCGCTGATTTACAGTTCGCCATTATTTAGAGCTCTATTCTAGTGCGCTGTTGCTGCAGTCGAAGCGCTTCCAGAGGTTTCCCTGCTTTGAATGACAGAGAACATGTATAATTTGAGCAGAGCATGACTCATCATGAGCCCAGAGAGAGAGAGAGAGAGAGGGAGAGAGAGAGAGAGAGAGAGAAAGAGAGCGAACGAGAGAAAGAGGGAGCGAGAGAGAGAGCGAGAAAGAGGGAGCGAGAGAAAGAGCGAGCGAGCGAGAGAAAGAGGAAGAGAGAGAGAGAGAGAAAAAGAGGGAGCGAGAGAGAAAGAGAGCGAACGAGAGAAAGAGGGAGCGAGAGAGAGAGCGAGAAAGAGGGAGCGAGAGAGAGAGAGAGCAAGCGAGAGAAAGAGCGAGCGAGCGAGAGAGAGAAAGAGCGAGCGAGAGAGAGAAAGAGCGAGCGAGCGAGAGAAAGAGGGAGAGAGAGAGAGAGCGAGAGAAAGAGCGAGTGAGAGAGAGAGAGAGAGAGAGGGAGTGATAGAGAGAGGGAGCAAGAGAGCGAGATGGAGTGTGTGTGTGTGTGTGTGTCTGTGTGTGAGTGAGAGAGAGAGTGTGTGTGTGTGTGTCTGTGTGTGAGTGAGAGAGAGAGTGTGTGTGTGTGTGAGTGAGTGAGAGAGAGAGAGAGAGCGAGCGAGAGAAAGAGCGAGTGAGAGAGAGAGAGAGAGAAAGAGGGAGTGGGAGTGAGAGAGAGAGGGAGCAAGAGAGCGAGATGGAGTGTGTGTGTGTGTGTGTGTGTGTGTGAGTGAGAGAGAGAGAGTGTGTGTGTGTGTGTGTGTGAGTGAGAGGGAGAGTGTGTGTGTGTGTGTGCGAGAGAGAAAGAGAGCGAGAGTGTGTGTGTGTGAGTGAGTGAGAGTGTGTGTGAGTGTCTGTGTGCGAGAGAGAAAGAGAGCGAGAGTGTGTGTGTGTGTGTGTGAGTGAGTGAGAGAGTGTGTGTGTGTGAGTGAGTGAGTGTGTGTGTGTGTGTCTGTGTGCGAGAGAGAAAGAGAGCGAGAGAGTGTGTGTGAGAGCGAGAGTGTGTGTGTGTGTGTGTGTGTGTGTGTGTGAGTGAGTGAGTGAGAGAGAGAGAGAGAGAGAGAGAATTATAGGAAATGATCGTCAAATAAACTTCAGGCGAGCGTCGCTCTCTGCTATGGGCTACATGATGTTAGCGTAGACACGGCGTAGATCATGTTCGGATGGGTAAACTCTAAGCAGCCGTGAGGATATGATGGTGTGTGTTGTACTGACCTCTCCTGTTTCAGGGCGAACTCCAGCATCTTGATCCGCCGCACCAGGTCCTTCTTCAGGTTCTCCTGGCCCTTCCTCTCGCCCTGCAGGAACGCGATCTGAGCCTGCAGAACACAGGTCAAAGGTCAATCCATACGCACTTCAGAACCGGCACAGATCACAGTCTCTGCAGAGTTAAGACCTCACAATAAACCACGCATCTCCAAACATTCAACCCAACAGTGTAACTGCAAGTTTAAATGTTTTATTCAATATAAACATATGTATTGAAATATAGGTTTGTGTTATAAGTTTAATGTGTCCTAATCTATGAATAAGAGGTCAATCGATATTGGATTTTGCTGGTAATGTGTTGCTGATACTAGTCAAATCTATAAACTCAATGTGTTTAGTCCTCCTGTGGTGTAAATCCAGCTTTTAATATTGTTTATATGTCTGTGGTGTTTTTAATCTGCTTTAACACACACCATGAGGATCGCTGGGCTGATAGTGGAGGCGGGGCTCATTTGCATATTCATAGAACCACGCATACTAAATGAGGCGAGGGTGTCGAGTAACATTCAAGATATTTTAAGCTGTGAAGAATTTTTTTTCAAGGATTTTTTTTTTTTATATATGTCATTTTGGTGATCAAAGATGAGTTATAAGGGATAAAATGATGGACTTTAAATAATGTTCTTAGTCTTTCCATTCTGTGACGGGACGGTTGGTTATAAACAAGCCCGAAATACACGAGACCAGCTGCTCACACGAGAACATGAGGGAGATCAAATGGTAGAATAAATCAAACAGTTTAATCCAACCGTTCCCTTTATATGAAGAGATTTAATTTATATGTAAATAAAAGCTTAATTTAAATCTGTTCATCATCCACAGTGAACGATCTCATTAAGAGCTCTTAAAATATTGATTGACTTTTAATAGCCTTAAATCTGATCATAATTGTGGATGTGCACTTGATTCTCTTCTAGCGTGAGATGGAGTTGTTGAAAGCAAACGCTGAACTGCCCCACTAATCGTGTCCTGAGTTTCTCACCATGTGACCGAGCGCATCACATGACCTTCTCCTTTGTGTACTGTGTGTTTTCCTGGAATGTCTGGAATTCTTCACCGTCTCTGATCGTCCTCTTGGGCAAGAGCCGTTTGTGCTTTACAGTCACAATGATCACAACACACACCGCACTGAGAAACACCATCAGTTAAAGCGGGGGTGTAATGGCCTCTTCACAAGATGTACAATAAGTCTCTGATATCCCCAGTGTGTGTGTGTGTGTGTGTGTGTGTGTGTGTGTGTGAAGTTTTAGCTCAAAATGCCCCACAGATATTTTTATATATCATGTTAAAGTCACGTTTTGAGGGTGAGCAAAAACACATAGTTTTGTGTCTGTCCCTTTAAATGCAAATGAGCTGCTGCTCCCGGAACAGGGGGCGGAGCTACAAGAGCTTGTGCCCTTTTACCTCACACACACTCACACACACTCACACACACTCGCACACATATTTTAAGTACTGTATGTGTAAACACTGCATGTCTCTATTAGGTTAGTGTAGAAACATGTTAAACACACAGATCCGTAAAGACACACTAAACTGGTTTAAAATCAGACACAACATCGTAAAACGACAATCAAACTAATTCATCATGACAACTTCCTATCAACACATCACACTTTAATATATGCACAACAAAGTGAAGATGCAGATTCACAATTCTAATGAGATTTCAATGTGAACTCAATCAAGCTCAATCTACTGACTCTTCATCACACATATAAATATAGGCAAATATTACATAAATATATACATGCATGTGTTACACACAGCACACACACACACACACACACACACACACACACACACACACACACACACACACACACACACACAGCACACACACGTGTATTGTGTAAACATGGATGTGCTGAATGTTTTCACAGCCCTAATCTGCTAATCTGCACTGACAGTGAAGCGAGTCTGAATCAGTGCTAGCGCCTGAACGCGTCACACACGCGCCGCCCACCAGACGCCTGCAGAACCAGCCAATCAGAGGAGGAACCGGGCCAGGGAGAGCCGTGGGGCATGCTGGGAGAGTTCCTGGTGTGTGCTCATCATGCAGTGACCCATTAAAACACATTTGCATTTTCTTCAAGTGTGTTTAACGACCTCAATCATTCCCAGGCTCTCCGGTGAGCCGAGGTTCTGCTAAAGCGCTACTCGCTACCCGGACGGGTTAGCTTCACAGGGCCGGGTGGAGTAATGTGTGTGTGTGTGTGTGTGTGTGTGTGTGTGGAGAGAGAGAGAGAGAGAGAGAGAGAGAGAGAGATTGCAGGAATAGTTCAGTGACGTCAGGACGGCCCACTCGCTCCCCTGAGGCGTCTCTCGACATGCCTGTGGAACAGCAGGACCCGCGAGGACCCGGACACTGCACCCGCACTTACACACATAGATATTACAGCGGGCACCTTTAGTTATAGCGCTGTGGGTAACACTTTATAATAACTGCACGCTATTAATCAGTAAACAAGCATTAGTTAATTCATCATTAATACACAGTTTATAAATACAGCTATAAATGCTTTATTCCTGATTCATAAGCAGATCTATAATGTGTTTAAAGGTGTGGTATTTCACTCTATTAAAGCATAAAAATGCCATAATCTATTTGCATATATTGCCGAGTCTGTGGAGGCGGGGAAACGGCGATCTCCCATATTTTGAATTGGACTGCAGTACCGATTTCCACCACTAGTTGCCATACTTACAGACTGCACCTTTATTAATTGTGTTTTCATACTTTATTAATGATCAATTTATACTTTCTAGAAGTATTGCATTATTTACAAATCAGTTGTTTAGGAGTTGTCATGGGTTCATTAGATCACTTAAAAGTGTAAGTAAATGATTAATAAACTATTTAAATGTAGATGTATACATCTTAAATGTTTCTGTTCTGTATCACGGTGTTGTGTTTGTTTCCTTCTCCTGTTTAGAGGATAACTGAGCCTTTAAATCATGAAGAGTCGTCACTGTACATCACAGAAGTAGTGAACGGACCACTGCGCTGCGCTTCATAACCACCAGAACTGACCAGAACTACAGTAGCTGGAGATATACATGTTATTCAAGCTTTTATTAACACACTAAGTCACTATTACTATATGTCTGAATAATGAGATGTATGAATGTACATTGAACGAGAACCCAAGAAGACAAAACCAGTTCAGCCAGATTACAGACGAATCTTAAGCGCTAATTAGAGAGATTCGTCTGCAGAATCAATCAAACCTCCACAGATCTGAGAAACCAGCACCAGCCAATCACACTCCACTATTCACTCACAACCAGGGATGCATAACGATTAATCGCAATTAATCGTTTGCAGAATAAAAGTTTTTGTTTACATCATTTATGTGTGTGTACTGTGTATAATAATTATGTATATATAAATATACAAACATGCATGTATAATTTTAAGAAAGAAATCTATTTATATTTTAAGTATTTATAATTATATATAATATAAATTATATTTAAATATAAAAATGTATATAAACATGTAAATATTTTTTTAATATATACATGCATGTGTGTGTATTTATAAATACATAATTATTTTACACAGTACACACACATATATGATGTAAACAAAAACTTTTATTCTGCAAATGATTAATTGCGATTAATTGTTATGCGTCCCTACTCACAACCGGGTCAAACAGCCTCATATCTGCTGCAAAACACACCGATACAGCAGAAAATTAAGACATTAATAATTGTACGCATTATTTACTACCTAACCACAAGATTATCATTGCAAAATAATCATAATAATCAAAAAATAAGCATTTTATAAATTGTGCATAATGGTACCTTTTGTAGCAAATAACACACACACTAGAGGTCTGCTACCCGACCCGAGCCCGACGGGTCCCAGAAAACTCACGGGTTTGTAACTGGGAAAAACTATATATGCTATACATATAGTTTGTGATTGTAATTATATGAGCACACGAGAGAGAAATTTGTAATAATTTTTATTTTATCATTTTACAAAACTGTTTTGCGCATGTCCTCTTCCTTCATAACTCACACTGAGAAGGATATTCTTGTGTTAAGTTGTGCAACTGCGCAAACTTTATTTTGAAGTTTAATGTTTGACTGTTTCATCTGTTCAACCACAGCAAAGTTTCGGGATTAGTAAGTCCGTGCTTTCTCTCTTTTTCTCTCTTGTATGCTGACTGATGAGGGCCGCAGTGCCGCGGTGAAACCGTGTTTGTACATGTAGCCTCTTTTTTAATTATGGTTAAAATGGACCTCGCGGGTTTGGGTCGGGCTTAAAATATAAGCGTAATGTTCGGACTGAAGTTTAAAGCCCGTGCAGACCTCTAACACACACACACACACTGAGAAGACAAACCTCATTAGTGTGAACTTGAGGTGAGCATGAGCTTAATTACCACATTATCTGAAATAATCCACTTCAACATCAATGAAAACAGTTGGTGACACTTTAAGGTTTCGTTTGTTAAGATTATTTCAGTACATTAGTTACGTTAGCTAACAATGAATAAATCCAGAGATTTTAGTTACTAAACAATGCATTTCAGAAATCTTCAGTGGCATCAGTTCAGATTAGTGAGTGCATGTGGAGTCAGCAACACGCTTTATTACAAGCTGTAAAACATATACTTCTTCATCGTTAGTGCATTTTAGTTAATGCATTCCACCAATGAAACCATATTGTACAGACGAACACATGCTAGTTATCGTGCCAGCGGCTTCATGCACCTCTGTGTGTGTGTGTGTGTGTGTGAGCGTGTGTGTGTGCGTGTGTGTGAGCGTGTGTGTGTGCGTGTGTGTGAGCGTGTGTGTGTGCGTGTGTGTGTGTGTGCAGCAACGGTTTCATTCTGGAGCTGTGGTTAGTTGCTAAATGACTGAGCGCTAATGTTTCTGTGTTCAACACTCGCGCTCTGAACTGCAGATGCGCAACAGAGCGATTTAAGAAAATAAAACTCACGAGTCATTAGTGTACGCGATATCTCGCCCTCATTAGCATATCTGAGCGGTTTTACAGCCGTTTGGAGAAATGTTTGAGGAATACTGGAAACATGTTCATCCCAGGGTTATTATCGTTAACTAAAACTAGTAAAAACATTTCTGTTAATTGAAATAAAGCTGAATAATGCTGGTATTCTCACGCTCTGTCAGAAATGTCGCTGTATTTAATTTGACACGAATGAAAATGTGTTTTTATGTTATTTATTTGGATCTTGATGGATCAAGGCACACACACACACACGCACACACACACACACACATGCACGCACGCACACACACACACACACACACACACGCACGCACGTACACACACACGCACACGCACAAAAAAATTAAAACATAATGATAAAGAAATATGACATGCTAACTAAAACACATCTAGTGTACAATTTAATACAACATTTTATAGGGCCTTATATTATTGTAGAACAAATGTAATCAATTATTAAGTTGTTATTTTTATTAGATATGATTTTTGATTATTAAAATTAAATTAAACAATTAAAATAGAAAACTAAAAAATGCATTTCAGAGGGCATTACAAATTTAATTTTGTTTAAATAAATTGTTAAATTTTATGATTTCAAAAGACATGCTTTTTGATTTCTAAAAGTTTATTTAACTATTAAAATGTAAAAAAATATATATATACAGAAAAAGTGAAACAGATTTTTTTTAAATAAATAAAAACGGAATTAAAAAAAAAAAAAAACGATTTCACTTTTTCTGTATATATATTTTTTTTTACATTTTAATAGTTAAATAAACTTTTAGAAATCAAAAAGCATGTCTTTTGAAATCATAAAATTTAACAATTTATTTAAACAAAATTAAATTTGTAATGCCCTCTGAAATGCATTTTTTAGTTTTCTATTTTAATTGTTTAATTTAATTTTATTTCATAATTTCATAAGGATTTCATAAGGCGTTACTTTAACAAGTTGTTGTTAAACTGTACAAGTTTCATGATTTCTATTTTTGAACACTAAAATTGAAGACAGAATCCAGAAAAAGTAAAAGAGAGTTTGTAAGAGTGTGTACGAGGGTGAAGCAGCAACTGTCCCGTGGCATCCGGCGCTCCACGCTTTAATCTGACGAGGACGAGCTCACATCTGCAGGTACAAGCTTAACAACATCTCGCTCTAATCCTCCGCTGAGCAGAGACACAACACACCTCTACATGATCCGTTTACACTGCGCCTGAAGAACACACACTCACACACACTGAGTCCGTCACACACACACACACACAGCAGAGTCCCTGTAAAACACCAGAGTTATGAATGAGTGCTAATAGCGTGCCGCACGAGTGCTATTTTTAGACCGCAAGGCCGCGTGACGTCAGCAACGTAAACCGGAAGGGGGTCAACATAGAAGCGCGCTCGCTTATGATTCATGCTAGTACTGCTTGTTTTCTGCCGGTTATCCCTCAAATAAGAACATGCCGAGTAAACACTGCTGCTATGGAACTTGCAGAAACGACTCCAGACACTATGACCGTCCACATATGAAGGATGTATTCTTTATTCGTTTCCCGAAGCCAAAAACTCAGAGGGATAAATGTGAACGATGGGTAAACTTGTGCGGACGTCCAAAAGACCAGTTCAATGCCAGCAACGTGAAACCATTCACCTTCATATGTTGTAAACATTTTGTTGGGGGCCATGGTCCTGATATGAATTAAAAATTAAGTGTTGTTGGTTGTGACCAAGTAGCATTAGCGATCGCTAAACAAAAAATAAATACATTAATAATAATAAGGTAACACTTTACAATACGGGTGCACTAATCTGCATTAATTCATGCTTAACTAATGCACAGATAATCATGTGTTAATGTATGACTCATGAGGAACTAAACCATTAATTAATGATTACTGCATCAGCAACTAATAAAGATTCTAAATGATTAATAGATTAAGTAATATATGAATTGTTATTAATTAAATGTGTGATAATGTATTAATTCCTTAAGAACTTATTTTATTAACTAAAAGTTTAAATGAATGTGTTAATTAATTACCACAGTTGGTCAAAGTCATGTACTTCAACTTCCAGTTGCCTGCTTTAATTAATTACTACTTAATCTTAATCATTTAGAATCTTTATTAGTTGCTGATGCAGTAATCATTAATTAATGGTTTAGTTCCTCATGAGTCATACATTAACACATGATTATCTGTGCATTAGTTAAGCATGAATTAATGCAGATTAGTGCACGGTCCGTATTGTAAAGTGTTACCAATAATAATATAAATTACCCCCAACAACTGTCAGACGTAAGACAACCAGAGGACATAGTATATATGACAGACAGGACATAGGTTGGTAAAATATAGCTTGTTGAAACTGCAAAATGTCACTGTCAGTGGCGTAAGGCGATGTTTTTTTGGGGAGAAATTCTGTCGATAACAATCTACCTCTGGATCAGGTCGGCTCTTTTTCCCGTCTTTTTCAGCCCTCTACACTCAAGCCATCTCTTCAATTGAATATTTGTATGTTCTTCTACTTCTATACCAGTGAATTTGGCACCGGGGACATCATTTTCGGACAGAGTTAGCAGGTTTAGCTCAGTAGACATCTCGTCCGTAAACTGTTTACATGCGTCTAGCATGAGTGACACGCGCGAGTTTGACCCCCATAGCAACCGTCGCTAGCTTCATGAATATTAATGAGAAAAGGTGACGTATATCGTGCGGTACGCTATTCAGGGTTCCCATCCGGAGACACACACACACACACACTCTCTCTCTCTCTCTCTCTCTCTCTCTCTCTCTCTCTCTCTCTCTCTCTCTCTCTCTCTCTCTCTCTCGCACACACACACATACACTCACTCACTCACTCACTCTCTCTCACACACACACACACACACACACACACACACACACACACACACGGTGATGTGTGTCCCTGTACAGTAACTCACAGGAGATCCTCTAGTGCTCCAGTAAGTGCACTACTCAGAGCGCCAGTTAATGTTGTCAGTGTGTGTAGAGAGCATGGATTGATCCGCGCTCCCCGAGGAGTGTGTGCGTCAGGAGTGTGTGCGAGTGGGAGGACACAGTGTGTCACTGTCCCTTTCAACACGGCGAGCAGAAGCGCAGCATCTAACACGGCTTCGCCAGCGCCTGAACTCAGCAACAGTTATAAAGCTAATATAGAGCACTACGCGCGAGCACAATATCTCTGCGCCCAGTAGCAGTGCTTCGCCTGAGCCTCACCCTAATATAGTCCGGAGTCAATATCTGCCTAGGAGATCGCCTAGTCTTAATCTGCATCGCTATTTGTACTCGTCCTGAATACGCAGGCCACAAGAAGTAATTAGGTGTTTGTTTGTTTTTTTTCACTTTTACTCAGGACACGCTAGCTGGCAACAAAGGATTCCATTCATTATGCTAAGCTAAGCTAGCGGCGACCCTGCCAAACTAAAACAATGCATGCACTGAGACAAAAATGCATTTGCCCACCTATCTAACTGTAGGAAAGACGGTGAATAAGCCCTATTTCATAAAACGGTGGAGTGTTCCTTTAATAAAACATAAATTATGTCTCTGACTGAAATATGTAGTAGAAAACTCATGGAAGATTTAAGACATTTAAATATTAAGCCATTCAAGTCTTAATACCGGGGGTCCCTGTAAAGGAAAGGAACACTGCGGTTTGGGAGTCTCTTCTTCTCAGCACGGCTGCGTTTATTTGATCAAAAATACAGTAAACCGTGAAATATTATTATAATGTAGATCATCAGTTCTCTATGTGAATATACAGTAAAGTGTAATTTATTCCTGTGATCAAAGCTGAATTTATCATCATTACTCCAGTCTTCAGTGTCACATGATCCTCCAGAAATCAGTGTAATATGATGATCTGATGCTCAAGACACAGTTATGATTATTATCAGTGTGGAAAACAGTTATTTACATGATTATTCCCGGATTCTATGATTAATAGAAAGTTCAAAAGAACAGCATTAATCTGAAATATAATCTTTAGTAACTTTTTCTACTGTGTCTAGCTGACTATCGAGTTCATGGTTGAAAGGCTTTTCTGAGGCAAATGTGACGTGACATTATTGTTCTCAAGACGCTTTGTATTCTTCAAGCCGTTGGTATCGGTATAAACACTGATTGATGGATTTCAAATCAAAAGTACCAGAGCACAGAGATTATTGCTATTTATTGGATGGGAGGCTAAAGAGTTCATTCCTAAACTGGAACCAGTACAGACTTTAAGAATTTAATATTCTTCACCCAGCCCTGGTATTAGCCAACCCAATTTTGCAATCCAAATACAAGAGTTGATTCATTAGCTGCTCTACGCAAATAACAAGAAAAACAAAGTGCAGTAACTATTACAATTCCACTACAAGCCAGTGTGTTTATTTATGTGATAATAATAAAATAAAATAATGATGATACCAAATACCAGTTTGCAATATAAAGCTGTATAACTACATTACACGAGTTACAAAAGGCCGTGTTGCTCTTACACTAAAAGTAAAGTGGATAATATACACCCACACACACACACACACAAGCTCTTGTAGCTCCGCCCCCTGTGCCGGGAGCAGCGGCTCATTTGCATTTAAAGGGACAGACACAAAACGGTGTGTTTTTGCTCACCCTCACAAAGTGACTTTAACATGATATATAAAAATATCTGTGGGGTACTTTGAGCTAAAACTTCACACACACACACACACACACACACACACACACACACACACACACACACACACACACACACACACACACACACACACACACACACACACACACACACACACACACACACACACACACACACACACACACACACGGTTGACATCAGAGACTTATTGTACATCTTGTGAAGAGGGCATTACAGCACCGCTTTAAGGAAGCTTTATCCAGTCTGAGACGGTGAGTTGTGAGCATACGCCCTGATCAACGCTCCTCGTGTGACAGCGATCAGTCAGGAGACGCAGGGCGTTCCCTCACACAACAGGCAGGAGCGCATACCTGCATATACAAGGGCAGACTTGCCTTTACGGCCATCAACACATGAACACGCACAAAGGGTGGCGTTACTGGAGCATGCTGGGGCCTAAAGCTGCTGTACTGGTTCTTACTCACAGAACACACACTTTTCCAAACGACTGCTTTTCTAAGGAGGAAAAAGAAAACAGTCACGGGGTCTAAAGCACCAGTGTGATGTCGAGCTGGGAGTTAATTGGTTATTAGCTGGAAATCAAAGTACATGAATTGAGGAATAAGCCAAGCAAGCAGATTAAGGGAAGATTAGTACTTTACTTGAGCGGTTTAATAGGAAATAAGTGCATTTGTGATTGATTCAGTTCATGAGTCACACAGCTCATGTCAAACCCGAAGAGAAGCCAAACGTCAAACACACGGCGGGCGGACGCGAGGAAACCTGAGCGCAGAATCCAAGCGCTCATTAGCAGGTCTCAGATGGCACACACACACACACACACACTCACAGATGGCCACGCATTCACACACTCCGACGCGCACAGCCAGACACAAACCGGAGGGAAACCCGGGCCTGGATCAATTATTTACTTCTGTGACTGACTAACTGCGTTTACATGCAACCAAATAATGCGCTAGCAATCTCGCTGACGGCTTCGTGTACACGTTAATCCAGCGATGAGATCGCGATCGCTGTACACGCACGACTTCTGCTTCAGTCCGACTGATGAATCTGAGCGTAGTGTTTACATGAACGCTGAACGTGATCGGGTCGATGTGTGTGTGTGTTAGGGATGTCCCGATCAGGTTTTTTTGCCCTCGAGTCTGAGTCATTTAATTTTGAGTATCTACCGATACCGAGTCCCGATCCGATACTTCTATAATACATTTTTAAAAAAGAATAAAGAAGGGCAAAAAAACCAGATCCAGGATGTTCCTTATTTTTTATTTAATTCATCTTATTTTAACATTCAAAAACTCTGTTAACAAACAGAGCACTTCTGTGGGGTAGCTTGAACAATCAAGTAATAAATAACAAATTCTTCACTTTTGGTGATGTCAAAAATTGATGTCATGCCGCACGCGTTTCTGTTTCTGTGTGGAGTCAAAACAAAGGGCCTAACTCTGTACCATCGCATAACTGTAGATGTGTTAAAAAATAATGAGAATATATATACATATATATCCGAGTCCTGATCGGGAGGTAACGTCCGATTCCGATCGAGTCTGAAACCACGTGATCGGATCTGGACATTCCTAGTGTTTATATGATATATTTTTTGACATGCGCACACTGCACAAATATACAGTTTCCTGACGTCTGCGCATAATAACTATTCTCATACAGTTATGTGTGTTAAACAGCAACTTAATATCCGTTTCTGGTCATAATTTTGAGACAATTAGTATATGAACCGTTGTGCCGTGCTGTTTATATTTATATTATTTAGAAAAGGAATAAATCATATGCTCTTTGTCTCCAAATGGCCATAAATGGATCAATTTTGAGCTGTTAACACGTTTCGCCTTCATGTAAACACTACATTTGGTGTAATTCAGTCCGACCGAAGCAGAAGTTGTGCATGTAAGTGCGGCGAGCGGCTCCCGGTCCACAAGAGAGCCGGACACAGAGCAAGAGCCGGCTTCGGGAAACTGCCACGGATGCCAGAAAACTGGGACAACTGGGAATGTACATGCAAAGTGTAGGAAAATGTGTAATGTGTGTGTGTGAGAAATGGACATCTAGACGGGACGAGACCAAACGCACACTTACCAAACGACTGACCAATGAGCGCGAGTGATGCGAGATGCAGTCACATGACATCACTGCCATTCCCAGTCAAAACACACACACACACTTACTTGGCTATCTAAATGAGGACATTTCATAGACGTAATGGTTTTTATGCTGTACAAACTGTATATTATCTCCCCTTTTTATATCATTTTTATACCACATTTACTAATGAGGACGTCCCTAAAGGAGGTTGTGGAGATTTTGGTCACTTCTGGGAACAAATGTGTCCTCAAAGTATAGTTAAGTAGGTAGGTACACACACACACAAACACACACACAGCTCCTGAACATTTCTGTTCTGTCTGTGAGATCTGATTCAAATGCTGTGGCCTTCATCATCATCATCACCACACACACACACACACACACACACACACACACGTTGGTGTCATGAAGGCTTGCGTCATGTCAACATCAAAACAAGTTTCTTCCACTTTGGACTTATGCAATGCACAAAATGGAGCAGACATGTTGCGCACAAGTGAAGAGCTTTACCGTGAAGCTTAAAGTTCAGCCATTTTAACTCTGACTCGATGTGTTTGATTTGGCCGTTGTGTAGAAATGTGTATGGACTGCAAGAGTCTCCGCTCACGACACGCTTCTCATCTTCATTTACTTTAACTTCATGCAGCAACAAAATGAATAAAAAGACTAGCGCTGGGCAACGATTAATCGCTTCCAAAATAAAAGTTTGCGTTTACATAATGTGTGTGTACTGGATATATACAGTATATATAAAATTAAATACACACATATGCATGTATATATTTCAGAAAAATTTGTTATTTATATATATAATATTTATATATAATGTAAATTATGTATAAATATATGCAAATATTTCTTAAATATGTCATACATGCATATGTGTGTATTTTTATATACAAAATAATTATATACACATACAGTGCACACACACACACATTATGTAAACACAAACTTTTATTTTGGAAGCGATTAACACCGTCACACATGAAAATGTGGTTCACACACAGTCATGCTTGGAGAAAAAAACACCGTCATGTACCGTGAAACCGGTATAATTTAGAAAAATATTGTTATATTGATTTTTGGTCATACCGGCCAGCGCTAACAACATCATACTAGTGGACTGGACTTGAGCACCTGACCCGTCTCTAGAGCGCTGACGCGAGTGAGACTCCAGCTTATACCGCGCTGGTCAAGCCTAGCGTCCCGTCTCCCAGCCGAGGACACGACACACTCGCGAGAGAGCGCCGCGCAGCGTGAGTCACCGGCTCATCTGTCCTGCTTCCCAGCGTCACACACACACACACACCGCGCTGCCTACACACACTCGCTCCAGCTGCCAGTGGCCTTTCACTGCGCCACGTCTCTGACTCCGGCTAGCAGGAGCCCGCATGCAAGCCCGGAGAATTATATTCCTTTCAATTGATTGTCAAGGTGCTGGAGGGCGATTTCAACATATGAAGCCTCTCCTACACGCCGCCGCCCACACACAGCTATGAAAGGCATGCTGGTTACGAAAGAAACATCAGTCAGGATCTCCTCATCTACACACTGACTTCTAGGGATGGCAAATAAATCCGTACTTCGCTCACTGTAATACTAACGTACAAATGTTATGATTTCAGTGCTTCCTCCAGATCATACAGACGGACACATGTGACCCCGGACCACTACACCAGTCACATGGGTGGATTTTCCGAAACTGAGATGTATAAATCACCTGATAGCTAAATAATCTCTCCACTGATGTGTGGTGTGTTAGGATAGGACAATATTTGGTCGAGACACAACTATTGAAAATCTGGAATCTGAGGAGCAAAAAAATGTAAACATTGAGAAAATCTCCTTTAAAGTTGTGCATTTATGTTCACGATTGTGCTGCATTCACTCACAAAAATACATGTTATATATATTTACTGTAGGACATTTACTAAATATCTTCATGGAACATGATCTTAATATCCTCATGATTTTTGGCATAAAAGAAAAATGGATAATTTTGACCCATACAATGTGCCACAAATATACCGTGTGACTCATCTATACAGCGCTTTACCAGTATAGAGTCTCACCGCAGCTTTACAGAGATCACAGGAGATTACAGTAACGGGAGATTACAGTAACGGGAGATTACAGTAACGGGAGATTACAGTAACGGGAGATTACAGTAACGGGAGATTACAGTAACGGGAGATTACAGTAACGGGAGATTACAGTAACAGAGGATACAGTAACGGGAGATTACAGTAACGGGAGATTACAGTAACAGAGATTACAGTAACAGGAGATTACAGTAACAGAGGATACAGTAACGGGAGATTACAGTAACAGAGGATACAGTAACGGGAGATTACAGTAACAGGAGATTACAGTAACGGGAGATTACAGTAACAGAGGATACAGTAACGGGAGATTACAGTAACAGGAGATTACAGTAACGGGAGATTACAGTAACGGGAGATTACAGTAACAGGAGATTACAGTAACAGAGGATACAGTAACGGGAGATTACAGTAACAGAGGATACAGTAACGGGAGATTACAGTAACAGGAGATTACAGTAACGGGAGATTACAGTAACGGGAGATTACAGTAACGGGAGATTACAGTAACGGGAGATTACAGTAACGGGAGATTACAGTAACGGGAGATTACAGTAACGGGAGATTACAGTAACGGGAGATTACAGTAACGGGAGATTACAGTAACGGGAGATTACAGTAACAGGAGATTACAGTAACGGGAGATTACAGTAACGGGAGATTACAGTAACGGGAGATTACAGTAACGGGAGATTACAGTAACGGGAGATTACAGTAACAGGAGATTACAGTAACGGGAGATTACAGTAACGGGAGATTACAGTAACAGGAGATTACAGTAACGGGAGATTACAGTAACGGGAGATTACAGTAACGGGAGATTACAGTAACGGGAGATTACAGTAACGGGAGATTACAGTAACGGGAGATTACAGTAACAGGAGATTACAGTAACAGTGTTCAGGCTTTACAGCAGATCTAGAGTAAAGTTATTGTCCAGATAAAGTTAGTTTTGATTGATTCACTTCCGTTGTAATTCCGTAGTTATTAACTTAGCGGCCGCTAACACGACACCGTTCTAACAGAAAACACACACTTGAATGTGTTCGGCCGTTCATTTACACACACCAGTGTTGTCTCATAAAAACATGCATGTAAAAACCATACTAATCTGAATAATAAGCTGTTTTTCAGCTTCTCTGTTTTGAAGGCAGGTCGCAGTCACTGCTGTGATTGGCTAATAGTTTTGCATATTCAAATTATTTTCAATATCCCTGGTATTATTACACATGTGGAGTTCACCTTTGGCTAAGCCCCGCCCCCCTTAGTTACTGTTGCTATGTCCGTCAACTTCATCTGGGCTCTGGTTTGGTATCAACATGGCTTCTGCTGTGACGGCTCTTCCTGCTGAAGTTTGATCAAACTTTTATAAAGCAGCAAATAAAGTGTCTGATAGAAGTAGGCAGAAGGGGCTCAGTGTGCGTTCGAAGGATATATTCAAGACATACCGGAGAAACACAAGCAACAACAAGATCCAAATAGAGGCAAAATCATAACGGTCACAGTTAAAACTGACCCACCGCATCATATCCTAATGGAGACGGAGACTGGGACTCACAATATCAGGAGCAACACTGTTCATGCAGAGCTGGTCTCTATTCACTTCTATAATCGTTATTACAAAGCAAACGGACTACGCCAGTATAAAGCTGTGTTTATTAGCAGCGCGTGCTAGCGTATCAACAATTAGTGTAGAGAACCGAAATCATGACCTAAACCAGCATAACACTGTCTAACTAGTGTAACTTCACAGTAAGTAACTTCACAGTAAGGTTAAAAGCTAAATGTATCTTAGAGCAAAAGTGTGTTGTTGATCTTGAGGGGTTTCGCTGACTGAGGACGTCCACACAGTTTAATCCACAGACGACACTTGTCAGGATTGACTTCGGTTTTGGGGAGGGGAAAACGGACTTTAGAAAGATGGTAGTGTTATTATTTCATTAGTACACAGAGATGTGTAGGTCTATTAGCTAAATCTGTTGACTTCATCAAGCTTTGTGTCATTATACGCCCCCGGTGGCCGTTCAAAGATAGCAAGAGGCACTTCTGTGTTTTTTTCCACCAAGTTTGCATGCTTGTAACTGTGAAGTATTAAAGATATCTTAACCATTAATGTTTGGCTTTCTTCAGAAAAAATATGAACAAAATCAAAACATTGAGACAGGAAAGTTTCCAAAACTTAGTTGATTTAACATGGAATGACACTTATGTACGTTATATTAGTGTTTAAACGAAGATGCTACAGAAAGGTGTACATTACAAATGCAAGGTTATGGCAAATAAAGTTTAAATACTTGAAGTTACAAAACTTTTACCGGTGTTTCATGTAAACAAATGATCGTTCTTATGTTCATCTATTTTGAGTAAAGTGAGTATATCACACAATCTGTTCAGATAAAGCAATAGCGACACACGGTAAAAACTCTGTCGGATTCAATAACTTTTATTTTCAGACTCTCTGAAGAGCCTGCGTCCAGCGGTGTCGTGTTTAAAAATAACTCGGCAGTAAAATGAAGCGTACAAAAAATGAAGAGCGTCACAATCTGGAACTTTGTTTAAAGATGAACTTCATCCACGCTTTCTTAATGTGAGGATCACGACGGCAATGCAAAGAAATGTTTTTCCTCAACTTGGCACTTCAAAACGTCTGTGGGCGGGGCTAAGGACGTGATGATGCGGAAGTGGGCGTCGATCTTCTTTCGTCGCGCTATGATGTCATAATGTGACACAATCCGAAACGAGTAATTCAATAAAAGCTGTTTTTGGACTAATGAGGACGTTTTGATTTCTGAAAGATACAGAATATGTTCATAATACAAGAACATCTGATTTCGCAGTTCATGACCCCTTTAATAGTGATGTCTGCTCTTGTTTATTTAAGCAAAATCGTTTATTTGCATTATATCTCGGCCATACTGTGTTTGCGTTCGTATTGTAGCTCAGAGGTTGTGTAATTAAATTTATTCAGGAACCACAAAGTAATTTTTGTTAGTTTATATTAAAATACATGAATACAATTTGGAATTATTGTAATTAAATGTTAGGAATTTCACAGTTTTAGCTTTTGAGAGAACCAGTTTTTATAATGTAGAGAGATCTAATGAAATGCAAAAAGAATGATTAATAGACGTAATTAGAATTTTTGAGAAAAGCAATCGTGATTATTATATAAATGATTATAGAGCAGCTCTATGGTGAGGCATTAACAGCTAGTTATAGCTTAACTGGTTTTAAGTGAATGCAAACCGGCCTAACTACAAGAAAAACATCAGATTGATGCATTTAAACCTGTAAAACTCACTCAATGGCCACTTGTACCTTTGTTCTGTTGTTTTACGGAATCAAAACCACAGTCAATTCATATCCCAGTGCTGATCTGATCTGACGACTGAAATCCCAGTGAGTATTCTCCACTCACTCCTTCTGGTTTGTCCTTCATTCACGCATAATAAACACGGAGCGACTGTTCGGACGTCCGGGGAAACGACCCATAAATGCCAAAGACATTCCCGAAGCATTCATTAATCAATCTCTGCCCTTTAGGTGCAAATATCTCATCTCAATCACAGAGAAGTGTGTGTGTGTGTGTGTGTGTGTGTGTGTGTGTGTGTGAAGGGCTTACAGGAGGTGAAGCAGGACATCGAACAGAAGATCAGCCTTGACTGCTGGAGATCAAGGACAGACAGTCTACACTGTATAGTCACAGCCTAGACGGTCTACACTGTATAGTCACAGCCAGACGGTCTACACTGTATAGTCACAGCCAGACGGTCTACACTGTATAGTCACAGCCAGACAGTCTACACTGTATAGTCACAGCCAGACGGTCTACACTATATAGTCACAGCCAGACGGTCTACACTAGATAGTCACAGCCAGACGGTCTACACTAGATAGTCACAGCCAGACGGTCTACACTGTATAGTCACAGCCAGACAGTCTACACTGTATAGTCACAGCCAGACAGTCTACACTGTATAGTCACAGCCAGACAGTCTACACTATATAGTCACAGCCAGACGGTCTACACTTTATAGTCACAGCCAGACGGTCTTCACTAGATAGTCACAGCCAGACGGTCTACACTATATAGTCACAGCCAGACAGTCTACACTATATAGTCACAGCCAGACAGTCTACACTAGATAGTCACAGCCAGACAAAGGAGTTGTTTAGCGTTTAAGGACTTCCTTAGTTGTGATGAAAGCATCAGTTACGCAGATGATGGCGGCGGATGGTGACAGACTGATGATGTAACTGCACTCCCACTGTGATGTCATGACGAGAAATCACAGGAACAAACTCACAGAACATCAACATGTCACACCAGAAGCTGGATATTAGGGCCATGAAGATTTCTGCAATGTGACATTACTTTCAAGACAGTTAATGTTGAACGCTTTCATTTTAGGTTTGTAATTCTCTTTATGAAGATTCATTGTTACGGTGTTAAATCCTGAAAATGATGCTGTTCATACACCCACACACACACATATATAAATATATATAAATATATATATATATATAGACGAATATTATGTCATATCTATATGATCCTATAATGCAAAAATATCTAACTGGTGCTACAAACAGGCTTCTTTCTGCAACATATAACCTAATTTTAGGATGAAAAGGCTACATTTAGAATTACTCAACATGAAGGTTGTTTAAAATCTCAGTGGAAGACAGGAATGTAAAAAATGTGCAGAATTCCTGTCAAGAACATGTCCTGGCCATATTTCATAGCAGAAAATAAGAGAGAATATTTTCTCTGTTCGTTTCGCAGTAAAGGCGGCTTTTGATTCTGAATGTAATAAAATGGATTCAGGAGAGAAACTCAAGTTTTTGTGCTGCTGCGTTGAATGTGTGCAGGGTTGTGTGTGTGTGTGTGTATGTATGTGTGTGTGCGCGCGCGCGCGTGCGTGTCTAACGTCAGCGCGCGCGAGAGAAAAACAAGCCCACAAATTGAGACTTTTGGCGGAGAGCGCTCAAAACACCTCAGAATATGATAACGGTCGCAAAGGGCGCGTTACCTGCAGTTCGGCCCGTTCCACCTCCCATTGGGCTCGTTCCACCTCGAAACGGGCCCACTCGTGCTGGAGAAAGTGTAAGATCCCCGGAATACTGTACTGAGCGCGGGCCGTGTCCCCGCCGTCGCCCGGCTGAGGCGCTTTCGCTCCGGGAAGGACCGAGTTGTTGTTGTTGTTGAAGAACACACCGGGGCCCGCCTGCTCGTCCATGGCCAGGCCGGGAATCGGAGGTCTGATCGACCACACGGACACTAGATTTCGTCCGATCGCTCGCTGAAATATCCGCCTCGGAGCTCGAAGGGAAACGGGCTCACTCACCGCGAGCTGCTGCTGTCACTTCATGACGTTTCCGCTAGTTGTATTCGATTCGCGAATGAATCGTTCTTGTGAACCGATTCGCTGAACCGATCGCGTAGAACCGAACTGCAAAGTGGAATGACGAAATGGCAGCTTACTAATAATAACATGGATTTGAACGTTTCAGTTTTTAGCTTGAATTTGAATAGATGTATAAGCGTATATTTTAGTGACATTTAATTTAAATGTAAATTAAAACACCTTTTTAGACTGGCTTTCTTGTAATGTCTTTAATACTGAACATTCAAATCTCATTATTTATGAATTGTGTCATTTGCGTATTATTCTTGCATGTAAAGCACTTTAAACTGCATTGGTTTGTTTAAAAAAGTGCTATATAAATCAAATTTGATTGATTTTATATTTTTTTGTTATATAATTTATTTCACTTTGTATTTTAACTTTGCTTATTCTGAGGTTTACTTTATTTGTATTTTAGTTTATAGTTTACTAGTACATCAAGTTAAACTAAATGAGACATGTTGCCTTGGCAATTATCTGAAATAATATAAGTTTAAGATTTTTTTTTAATTTAAGTTAATGTTTATTTTAAGAAATGAATTCCATGGAACTGCTACTTCTATAATATTTATATAAGAATTAGAAAACGTTTTGAAAAAGTATTACCTTTTAATGTAAGGTGAAAACAAACACAACATATGATATTTTTGAGCATGTAGGAAATGTAGGTTATCAAATCATAATTGGGGATAAAATAACTTCCACTATGCATGAATACATTAAATTAATGCAAATGTTTAACCAAATATTTACCAAACAACAAACTCCATGATACATGCGCATTTAAAATATAAGATGATAATATAAAATAAATGCGTGTCTGAATATGCCTCTAAAGAACCGAACCGTTCAAACAAAACGTTCGAACGAACCGATTCGGTCAAATGACTCGCACTTCTCAACGCTTGTTTCCGCTCATTTCACGCCCACAAGCAGGTCAACAGATCGCTGCGAGCACGAAACACTCTGATTGGACAGAACAAACTATTTGCCCTGTGAATAGCCAATCAGAGACGAGTGCACTGAGCATGCTGGGACTTGTAGTTCGGATGTGTGTTATTATTTTTTTCCGCCTAATGTTCTCATTGCTAGTTTCAGAGTTTTTGTATATTGATAGCAGTTAGCAATCCTCTAAACACACAAGTAAAATAAATACTAATGAAAATACAGATTTTAAACAATTTTACTACGAATAAAATCAGCCATATGCAAATTAACACCAGCACAATAATTAAATGAAAGAAGGCAGGTAATATAAAATGCAAGTTATTAACATTACATAATCGAGAGTCAACCAAATGCTGGTGTCATATTTTCACAATGGATTCATTTGTTTAAGTGATCATGTCATGCACAAACTGTTATACAACACCACAATACTAACCTCTGTTTTACACACACACCCTGAGAAAGTCAAACCCGTGAACAACACAAAGATCCATTCAGACCCACATTTACCTGCAACACTTTAGGAATGTGTATCTTCATCCTGATTAGTGTGTAGACAAGAAGACTTATATTAAAACAACTCAACAACTGTATCCTTATTAGTGTAGACAAAAATACGTATACTAAAACAACTCAACAACTGGAAATAACAGCAGTTTGTATTTTTATTATTATTATTTTAAAGATTGAATGTAAAGCAGCAGCGAGCGTGACACGTGACGTCACAGCCGGCGCACTATTTAATTAGTGTTAGTGCGCTTCGCCAGTAATTAATACGCGCACAGGTCAGGGGAGCGGTACAACATGCCTCCGTTTGAAACAACGCAACACCCCAAACCTTTCAAACAGAGGAAGAGTTTAGGTATGTGTCTTTATATCATACAAGCATTAGACGATCTGTTGACATACTGTCAAAATCAAATGTTGTCTTTGTTTTTTTTTAATGTTGATAACCAACCAGCCACGAGGAAACACGAGGTGGCTGGAATCAGAACTAAATTTCCAACTAAAATCCCGGTAGGAAAAGCCCAGTTGTGTGTGTGTGTGTGTGTGTGTGTGTGTGTGTGTGTGTGTGTGTGTGTGTGTGTGTGTGTGTGTGTGTGTGTGTGTAGCTAACGTTAGTTCATCTATTACTGCCTGTTTGCGTTAAATAATGTGTATTATTTCAGGTGATTATTGAGCGATATCAAAGAGAGAAGTACTTACCGCCTCTGGATAAGACAAAGTTCCTCGTGCCGCAAGAACTCACTATGACACAGTTCGTCACCATTATCAGGTAAAGAAAACCCTTCACAACTTTCATTCTTTACTCAAAATGTTTTAAAAAAAAACTTTATAGATTGTCTATAGTTATTAGAAATTCAATTCACGTTTATTTGTGTAGCACTTCTTACAATATACCACTGATGTTTGAGTCTGGCGCGGTCAGTGTTTAAATTTACCTCAGAAAATAACGGTTAGCAGGCGCGCGAAACTATAGCTTCTAAAGGCGCGAATGTATAGTTTCAAATGAGCGTTAGCTTTTTTTTGGCTTTATATATGTAAAAATAATTAGCTAAAAGTTGATATGATGCTATAGAAGTAGATGGATATTATTCCATGGATCCAGAGAGTTCTCACACCGCAGGGAGTCGCTCGAGGCGTCAGCTGATCGTCACCTGGCTGGATTTAAGCACTTTCTCACGGTGTGGGTTTTTCCTCACGTCTGATCTGATTTTTCTCAGGAATCGAATGACCCTGATGCCCAATCAAGCGTTTTACCTGCTGATCAACAACTCCGGCATCGCCAGCATGTCTCTGACCATGGCTCAGCTCTACAAGGACCATAAAGACGAAGACGGGTTTCTGTACATGACCTACGCCTCTCAGGAGATGTTTGGACACTGTGAGCCTCAGAACAACAGGTGATAGTTCAGCTGGGGCTTGTTCATTTACTTCACTGAACTGTGAGATATTTAAGTCTTTGTATATAGTGGTGACTTTTTAGGTATTTAGATATACTTATACTTATCTTTCTAATGTGTTTTTTTAATTGTGTAATAAATTGTGTAATTCGTGCATCGGCCACTAGAGGGAGACTTCTGTTCGCTCATGTTCTGCAGAAGCGTCCTCGAATATGCCTGAGAAATAAAATTGTCAATCTTTCATTGGTTAATCATGTGGTGATTTAAAAAAATAAAGGATATTGTTCATGTTTGATGCTTAACAAGTTGCACTTGAATTTAATGACATTTTTCCAAAGTATTGTTAAAGCAAGGAAAATGTATTTCTAAAGATGTTTCATTGCCATTAAAGATTTAAAAGCTAAACTTGGTTCTCTTTTATTGCAGCAGTTTAAATTGGTGCAACTATCCGCTAAACCCTTCGACCCTCAGTGGTGCAAACGCACACACACCACACGCAATCATCGGTGTGCAAAACCAGTTCAAAGATTACCAAAACCAGTTCAAAGATTACCAAAACCAGTTCAAAGATTACCAATGTGAATGCCTAAATATAGGAATATGCGATTAACCCATAAAGATTCTTTTAAATAACCACCGAATTAATTTCTCAATACTTGAGTCACTTTTTCCCCAAAACCCTTCGCACAGTGATTCTAACGATAAACTATGGATAATTTTCCATTTTGGCAAAAAAATACATTGAATGATTATTACTATCAAATTTACATGAATTAATTTCCCAAACAACCAAACCTCTGTGTACTTTCAGGCCAATTTGCACATTTACATTTTTCAAAATGGTTAAACTCGAGTTTAAAATTAAATACGACCACAATTCTACCGTAATGCCATATTAAAATCAAATCTAAAACGAATGAAATGTCATATAAAGTGACGAATTATGGAAGCATAAAGTGTTTTGATGAGAACTGAGTTGTGAAAAGTGACCCATGTATTGAGACGTGTCGTATAAACTAGTTCGACTCAGTGTAGTGGTCCAGCTCGGGTGAGCCGTGGCCTGCAGGTGGCGCTCTTGCTGTTGAGAACAGTCTGGCCAACATTAAAGCTGAGGAACTTCATGTTTGTCATGCTGATCTACATTTGACTATTTTGATGTTTTGTTTCATAAAAAAATTTCAGTGGTTTGTGACCGCATCTCTTGAATACTAATAAGCTTAGCATAAATAGATACAAAGGCCCATAGAAGGATATTATACATGGTATAATATTAGAATATGGTGCAAAAGTTCATTTATTTCAGTAATTCAACCTAAAAGGTGAAATTAATATATTATACAGACTCATTACATGCAAAGTGAGATTTCAAGCCTTTATTTGTTATTTTGGTGATTATGGTTATACAGCTTATGGAAACCCCAAATTCAAAATTAGAATATTGTGAAAAGGTTTGATAAGCTGTAAGCCATAATCATCACAATTATAACTAACAAAGGCTTGAAATCTCTCACTTTGCGTATTCTAATTTTTCGAGTGTCTGCTGTAGAGTGATGGATGGAATAATAGATTGATAGATATAAGACAGATAGATGTAGTATAATAGATAGATATAAGACAGATAGATGTAGTATAATAGATGGAACATATCATGAAAAACAGTTAACATGATTGGACAGAAAATAAGCATAATTATGATTTCTTTAAATGAAAAATAAAAAAGTTCAAAATTATTTTTAAGAAGGACACCTCTGACCCCGACACACACTGGCTGGTGTTGATAACGGACAGCAGGACACATTAATAATTCACTCCTGAAAGAGTGACATCACTGATCCTGAGAGAGAGTCATGTGACCACACATATTATCATGAGTAGCAGATTAATTAATATTTCATAACCGTCCCTGGAGGTCCATAAAAAGACCACATGATTATTTAATGGAATTGGAGCTGAAATGAGACGTGTGTGTGTGTGAGAGACAGTGAGAGTGTGTGTGAGTTTGTAAGAGAGGGTGTGTGTGTGTGTGTGTGTGTAAACGCGCTAAGGGCTTCCTGACGTCTAGTGCGTCTCACTTTAGAATCAGCAAACAACATCATTAAGAAGAAAGTGATCATTATCAAAACATTTTATATTTTACATTATATATGGGCTGTACATTGTTTACGCATATTACTGTACCGTGTAACTCCTCACACACTCTCTCACACAAACTGTCTCACACACAAACACACTCACTCACACAAACTGTCTCACACACACACCCCCTCTCTCACAAACTCACTGTCTCTCTCACACACACACCCACCCTCTCACACAAACTCACTGTCACACACACACACACCCCCTCTCTCACACACACCCTCTCTCACACACACACCCACCCTCTCACACAAACTCACTGTCACACACACACACACCCCCTCTCTCACACACACCCTCTCTCACACACACCCTCTCTCACACACACACCCACCCTCTCACACAAACTCACTGTCACACACACACACACCCCCTCTCTCACACACACCCTCTCTCACACACACCCTCTCTCACACACACCCTCTCTCACAAACTCACTGTCTCACACACACACACACCCTCTCACAAACTCACTGTCTCTCTCACACACACACCCTCTCTCACAAACTCACTGTCTGTCTCACACACACACACACACCCTCTCTCACAAACTCACTGTCTCTCACTCACACACACACACACACACACACCCTCTCTCACAAACTCACTGTCTCTCACTCACACACACACACTCACAAACTCACTGTCTCTCACTCACACACACACACACACACACCCTCTCTCACAAACTCACTGTCTCTTTCACACACACTCACAAACTCACTGTCTCTCACTCACACACACCCTCTCTCACAAACTCACTGTCTCTCACTCACACACACCCTCTCTCACAAACTCACTGTCTCTCACACACACACACCCTCTCTCACAAACTCACTGTCTCTCACTCACACACACACACTCACAAACTCACTGTCTCTCACTCACACACACACACACACACACCCTCTCTCACAAACTCACTGTCTCTTTCACACACACTCACAAACTCACTGTCTCTCACTCACACACACCCTCTCTCACAAACTCACTGTCTCTCACACACACACACCCTCTCTCACAAACTCACTGTCTCTCACACACACACACCCTCTCTCACAAACTCACTGTCTCTCTCACTCACACACACCCTCTCTCACAAACTCACTGTCTCTCTCACACACTCACAAACTCACTGTCTCTCACTCACACACACACACACACACACACCCTCTCTCACAAACTCACTGTCTCTCACTCTCTCACACACACCCTCTCTCACAAACTCACTGTCTCTCACTCACACACACACACCCTCTCTCACAAACTCACTGTCTCTCACTCACACACACACACACACCCTCTCTCACAAACTCACTGTCTCTCACTCTCTCACACACACCCTCTCTCACAAACTCACTGTCTCTCACTCTCTCACACACACCCTCTCTCACAAACTCACTGTCTCTCACTCACACACACACACCCTCTCTCACAAACTCACTGTCTCTCACTCACACACACCCCCTCTCTCACACACACTTACACACACCCTCTCTCACAAACTCAATGTCTCTCACACACACACACACACACACCCTCTCTCACAAACTCACTGTCTCTCACTCACACACACACCCTCTCTCTCACACACACTTACACACACCCTCTCTCACAAACTCACTGTCTCTCTCACACACACCCTCTCTCACAAACTCACTGTCTCTCTCACACACTCACACACTCTCTCTCACACACACCCTCTCTCACAAACTCACTGTCTCTCACTCTCACACACACACACACACACCCTCTCTTACAAACTCATCTCTCTCTCTCTCCTGGATCTGTAGATGTCACTGTTGCTCCAGATGAGGCGACCTCTCCTGATCTCAAGCTGTGTGTGTGTGTGTGTGTGTGTGTGTGTGTGTGTGGCAGTATGGTTTTGGATTGGAGTAAGCTGAGAATCCAGTGTGATAGTACTTCTGTGTTTTATTACTTATATTTCCTGTACTTTAATCTACTCCGTTTAACAAGTGACCGCAGAACTGAGCTGTTTATAAACACGTTTGCTAATATCACCAGGTGACTGTGTCTGACCTCTTGACCTTTCACCCTACTTTACTGAGGTCATGTGACCCTGAGAGAAGGACAAATAGAGGAGAACTCAGAGTCGTGGGACGGACAGGAGATTTCCAGAGCGTCACATGACCTGAGGTGTGTGTCGGCGTCACATGACCTGAGGTGTGTGTGGGAACACGGCTCAGTCTGGGAAACATCACTGACATTACTATCAATTATTTCATTAGTAAAAAACATTAAAAATACAATCAAATATTTGTATTAAAATAATATAATAATAAATAATGAATTTATAATTATTATTATATAGATAACTACAGTTTTTAATCCTATTATCAATTTAACACACTGACGCTTCAGTCTCAGCGTATCCTGCTACACACTCACACACTCACACACACACTCACACACACACACACTCACTCACTCACACACTCACTCACACACACTGAAGCTTCAGTCTCTCAGCGTATCCTGCTACACACTCACACACTCTAACTCACTCACACACACACTCTCACACTCGCACACTCTAACTCACTCACACACACACACTCACACACACTCTCACACACACTCTCACACTCACTCACACACACACACACTCTGAAGCTTCAGTCTCTCAGCGTATCCATTACACTCGCACTGATGATGTCATCCGCGTCCCATGAGGCCCTGCTTCTGTTTCACCGTCGCTTTAATTATTTACAGTGTTTAATTGAGTCAGTGGATCCGTCACGTGATGCGCTCTGTCCTCAGCCGAGCGGATGAACAAACATGCGGACTGTAAATCTGAGCTATGACTTTACACTCACACTGTCATCATTAGATATTGCTGTTTTTAATTTTAATTTTGCTGTGTCGTTATTATTATTGCTTTTATTATTATTTTATTTTATGAGGCAGTGTGTGCTGTCTCTGTTCAACACTATAGCACTTCTTATTGGAATACAAATAAAGAGAGAGAAAAAATCAATTTATGATATATTTATGTATATCTACTGATGAAAAGTCAAAATGATGTGATAAAATGTAAAAATGATGGCCTTCTGTATCGATTATACATATTTATGTTATAATTATGATTTATAAAAGTATGATTTTCTCTGTTATGTGGCAGACGGCTTCGGTGACGATCGAGGGAACAGACAGAACACACACTTGTGTAATCACAGATAAACTTGAATTGAATTGAATATATCTGCCGGGAAATGAGTCTGCAAAGTCTCTCTCACACACACACACACACACACACACACAAACAAAATGAGCAAAAGACAAACAGAAAAGCATGAAAACTTGCACACACACATACATACACACACACACACACACACAGCTGCAGATGTGAACAAACATGAATTCGCGTGACTGTAAACACGCGCAAACAAACACACTCACGTCTCACACACACATACACACAGATGTAGATGTGAACATAAACATGAATTTGCGTGACTGTATACACGCGCAAACAAACAGACACACACACACAGACACAAACTCTCTCACACACACACACACACTAGTTCACTGGTTCTGGAACTGCATGATCTGCGGGACGCTCCACCGCTCTCCTAAACCGGAGATAATCTCGAGAGCAAGAAGGGTCAGCAGCCGTTACACACACATCCACTGTAATCTCTGTCCTGCACGCTAGCAGTGTGTGTGTGTGTGTGCGTGTGTGTGTGTGTGTGTGTGTGTGTGTGTTAGAGAGAGTGTGTGTGTGTGTGTGTTAGAGAGAGTGTGTGTGTGCGTGAGTGTGTGTGCGTGTTTGTGTGTGTGTGTCTCTCTCTCTCTCTCTCTGTGTGTGTGTTAGAGAGAGTGTGTGTGTGCGTGTTTGTGTGTGTGTGTGTGTGTGTCTCTCTCTCTATCTCTCTCTCTGTGTGTGTGTGTGCGTGTGTGTGTGTGTGTGTGTGTGTGTGTGTGTTAGAGAGAGTGTGTGTGTGTGTGTTAGAGAGAGTGTGTGTGTGCGTGAGTGTGTGTGCGTGTTTGTGTGTGTGTGTCTCTCTCTCTCTCTCTCTGTGTGTGTGTTAGAGAGAGTGTGTGTGTGCGTGTTTGTGTGTGTGTGTGTGTGTGTCTCTCTCTCTATCTCTCTCTCTGTGTGCGTGTGTGTGTGTGTGTGTGTGTGTTAGAGAGAGTGTGTGTGTGTGTGTTAGAGAGAGTGTGTGTGTGCGTGAGTGTGTGTGCGTGTTTGTGTGTGTGTGTCTCTCTCTCTCTCTCTCTGTGTGTGTGTGTGTGTTAGAGAGAGTGTGTGTGTGCGTGTTTGTGTGTGTGTGTGTGTGTGTGTCTCTCTCTCTATCTCTCTCTCTGTGTGTGTGTGTGTGTGTGTGTGTGTGTGTGTGCTCAAAACTCAAACGTTTACTTGATTCTGTGAGCGGATGAGTTGTAATGATGTTCAGCATTAGATGGGGTTGTTGTGTGTGCAGCTGATAGAATATGAGGGTCACGTTGGCCTGTAACACACACACACACAAGAGAAGCGCATCATCGCATCATTTCTAATGTTTGCTCTTCAGTCTCTGAGGAACTACAGAACAGACCTCGTCACACTTTATTTTACAGTGTCCTTGTTACACAGTAAATTATGCATAATTACATGCAAATATCCCTAATCCTGTCCTAACCATATTACTCAGCACTCGAGTATATAACGACACCGATGATCTCCTGATGTACAGCGGAGCGCTCTCCATCCCACATCTAGATAGTGAAGGACGTGTCCGCGCGGGAAAGCTCACGTCCGCTAATGTTAGCTAATGGAAACATTACTTCCATAACTTCCAGGAGAACACTTCCTCCCAGAGCCGAGGATCCGACGAGACCTGGAGAGTTCCCAGCGCTACGCTAACGACTGCGCTAGCACCCGAGCACATCACGCCACTCATGACCTCATGTGACCCTGGACCACTAACCAGTCACATGGGTACATATTCTGAGACTGAGATGTATACATCATATAAAGCTGAATAAAGTCCGCTCGGACTCTTCAGGGCCGGTGCCTTGTGTCCGCCACAGCAGATCTGAGTCACGGAGCGCAAGTAGCGACAGGTTTACTGAACAGGGGAAATTAGCGCAAATTACAGAACACGAGCAGTCGGATCATCTCCATGACAACACAAGCTAACGAGCGTCTGGCTAACAGGAGGCGTTCATGATTCCACGTTTCTAACTTTAGTTAGTGTGTAATGTTCCTACAAACACAAATGTTAAACAAACACACACACGAGCTCTTGAAGCTCCGCCCCCTGTGCCGGGAGCAGCGGCTCATTTGCATTTAAAGGGACAGACACAAACGGTGTGTTTTTTCTCCTCAGCGCTCATGTTTCACTGCGTGTCTGTAGTAAATCCTGACAGTAGGTTATTAACACACACACACACACACGCACACACACACACACTCACTCACACACACACACACACACACACACACGCACACACACACACACACACACTCTGTGCTGGAGAAGCTGAAGTCTTCTATATAGCAACACAATCACAACAGAATAAATCAATAAAAAATACATGTATGGATGTATATTCACACTGCCATTCAAAAAAAACATTTTAATTAATAGAAATTAATACTTTTATTCATCAAGGACGCACTAAACTTATTAAAAGTTAGGCAGTAAAGACATTTAATGTTTCTATTTAAAATAAATGCTGTTCTTTTGCACTTTATATTAATGAAATAATCCTGAAAATTTAATGTATCGCAATTTTCACAAAAAATATGATTAATTTTCAACACTGATAATAATCATAAATGTGTCTTGAGCATCAGATCATCATATTACACTGATTTCTGGAGGATCATGTGACACTGAAGACTGGAGTAATGATGATAAACTCAGCTTTGATCACAGGAATAAATTACACTTTACTGTATATTCACATAGAGAACTGATGATCTACATTATAATAATATTTCATAATTTTACTGTATTTTTGATCAAATAAATGCAGTTTTTGAGACTCTTTTAGACTCAATCTGACCGACGCCGAGCTGTGAGCTGTAGTGAGTATGAGGTTTGTCAGCTGTTCACTGTTGTGTGTATATATATATGAATACGTTTATTTGTTCAATGTTTTTTAAGCGTTGGTGTCATTTTTATTTTCATTCGCTATTACCGGTAATAATTTCCCTCTTGCGTCGACTCAGAGCGAGATGAACCCACACTGATAACACACACACACACGCCACCCGATACCTTGTGAACGGAAGCTGCCTTTGTCCTGCAGCAAAGCATTCTGGGAGGTTTTGTGTTGGGAACCGTCGAGTGGAGGACGAGGGCCGAGAGCGTCTGACAAGGAACATTTGTTTCTCGTTTGGCCGGCGAGCTTGAGTGAGTCGCATGTCTCCGGTTACAGGATCTGTGTGTGTGTGTGTGTGTGTGTGTGTGTGTGTGTGTGTGTGTGTGTGACAGGATCTGTCCTGTGTTGTTGTGTTCCAGATGATGAAGAGCTGGAGAGCGCACAAAAGCCAAACCCCAAATCTGAGACGTTCCTCATTTACAGCAGCCTCGGCACGGAGACCTGACCGCGTCCAGGACCACAGACCGTGTGACGGACAGACGGAGTGTAAAAACTGTTCCTGAGACCCAGAGAACCCTAAAGTTATGAACAAACATTCTTCCAGTAACACTAAAAGAAGTTATCTGGTGTTTAATAATGTTCTCAACGCTTTGTGTACACATGCACTGTTCATGAATGTATTTCTGAGACATTTTAGTTGCACTTTAACACTTTTAAACATTAGGCCGACTACTTCTTCCAGAAGCTCCAGCTAACGACCTCATAATGTTGAAGAATAACGTTCGTATAGTTGAATCTGTGCCGTATGTTTCTGACACGGCTGAAAACTATAATAAAATGTTGATCAAATTGTTTATTTAAATTTTTTAGTGTCTTTTTCTCGGTTTGGGTCATGAACGTGCATGTACATTTTCCAAAGTTTTTTTTTTTTTTTTTAAATAAATAACATTTGAATAACCAAGAAGAAAAGTTTTAAACAAGGACCTAAAAAAACGTTTCATTACTTAATGGGAACGTAATCAACACATTCCTGTGAAGCATGTGAACACGGCTTTAGTGAGATCATCTCACACACACACACACACACACACACACACACACACACACACACACACACACACACACACAGTGTCCACTCAGTTTCAGATGTTGATGCTGGGAATGGGAGTGGGAAATGGGAGTGGGAGTGGGAATGGGAGTGCATGGAGTGGGAATGGGAGTGGGAATGGGAGTGGGAATGGGAGTGCATGGAGTGGGAATGGGAATGGGAGTGGGAATGGGAGTGGGAATGGGAGTGCATGGAGTGGGAATGGGAATGGGAGTGGGAATGGGAGTGGGAATGGGAGTGCATGGAGTGGGAATGGGAGTGCATGGAGTGGGAATGGGAGTGGGAATGGGAATGGGAGTGCATGGAGTGGGAATGGGAATGGGATTGCATGGAGTGGGAATGGGAATGGGAGTGGGAATGGGATTGCATGGAGTGGGAATGGGAATGGGAGTACATGGAGTGGCAATGGGAATGGGAATGGAGTGGGAGGGAAGTTCATCAGATGTGTGATAGAAATGTGTATTTGATGTGCTTTTTTATTTTTTGAATGATATCTTGCAAAGTACAGGACAATGCATTTATTTTTAAGGAAAATACTATTTACACAAAAATAAATGGGCTCTTTAACAAACAAAATATTTCACCTTTTATAAATAAATTCTAATTATAGCTACATAATCTGTTAGGAACAAACTAAAAACATGTTAGTTAGGCAGTGAAATGTATGTTTTTTTCCCTTAGTTGTTAAAGTCGACATGAATCTGAAGTTTCGCTCGTCGTCTCTCCTCTATTGTTCTGTATATCGAGAGCTTCAGGAGCAAGAACACATGTGGGCGGGGCTTGAGTGTGTCTGTGGGAGTTGATTGGCTGATTGGATGTTTGTGGTTTGCTATTGGCTGATCTCATGTGAGTGACAGGTTATAGCCCCGCCCACATCATCAGAGAAGAGAAGAGATGCTGCAAGAGGAACTTATTCTCATTCAACATTATTAACACAATAATGATGATGTGCACCTATACATCATTTACAATAAACACTGCGATATTCCATAAACAAAATGCTGACTTTAAACTGTAATCCTCTTGTTCTTGTGGCACTGAATGTAAAAAGCACATGCTTGCTCGTACAGCTTTGCTGATTATAATTGTGTGGTTTAGTTTATAACTAGTGTAGTAACGGATCCTGAACTAAACGCTCTCATTATAATCATCCAGACTGACTTCCCTGATTATAATGAGGACGTGTGTTTGTCTCGCGTCCACTGCTCCTCTCTTCTGTTCCCAGTACTTCTGTCTCTGTTGATATATGTGTTCCATCACTCTCTCTCTCTCTCTCTCTGTTATTATAACAAAGGTAAAGGAGAGTGTGTGTGTGTGTGTGTGTGTGTGTGTGTGTGTGTGGGTGTGGGTGGGTGAGAGATGAAACCATGTCAGTTACGCAACATGTTCCTCATGCTCTGCTTTTTTTTACGTCTGGGAAGAAAAAAAATGCAATTACCGTGTGAGTCCCTGAGGCCTCGTCTCTCGACCAATCAGAGCACAGGAAAACCACCATGACAACGGTTGCTAAGCAGAATCTCCTGACAGGAGGAGCGGGAAGATGAGCGACTCTTTCTCTTCATCAATGAGGAAAACTGTGGGAGATGCAACACATACGCAATAATGCATTACATTAATATTCCATATTTGAAGCATGAATTAATTATTACATCAAAATCACAAAGGAAAACTCATTACATTAATATTTACTTTTTAAAAAAAACAATCACTCCCAATCTTATTTCACAAGTCATTTTGAAATATGTTGTCATAAATGAAAAACAAAATGACAATTTATTCTTAATTAGTTATTCATAAACAACATCTGCAAAGTTACAACGCTCAAAGTTCAGAGCAAAGGGAGATATTTGCTTTTACAGAAATAGTTTTTTAAGAACTACAACAAACGGCTGGTAGGAACTACACGACATTAGTGACATCACAAACCCTAAAATGTACATAAACCCCGCCCCCGGAACACGATTTATAGATTATCATGACAGAATATGCTAATCAATGACTAGAAGATAACTACACATAAGCTACATAAATCCATCAACTAACCATTCAGAATGTCCTGTTCTTCTACATGTCACTTCTTCTGGAGTCTCTCCATCTTTCTGACTCCGGTTTGGCTAAAAGTTTTTGAAATTTCCAGTGTGTGTGTGCAAGCTCTCGTAGCTCCGCCCCCTGTGCCGGGAGCAGCGGCTCATTTGCATTTAAAGGGACAGACACAAAACGGTGTGTTTTTGCTCACCCTCAAAACGTGACTTTAACATGATATATAAAAATATCTGTGGGGTATTTTGAGCTAAAACTTCACACACACACACACACACACACACACACACACACACACACACACTGGGGACATCAGAGACTTATTGTACATCTTGTGAAAAGGGCATAGCACCGCTTTAAGCTTTGCTGATGAAACAAACTGTACAGACATTAAATAGACATACAAACTGTATTTAGATACAGACAAAGCAGCAACAACACAACTCAATCAGTTAAAACACACTCTCTCTCTCTCTCTCTCTCTCTCTCTCTCTCTCTCTCTGTGTGTGTGTGTGTGTGTGTGTGTGTGTGTGTGTGTGTGTGTGTGTGTGTGTGTGTGTGTAAGCAGCAGCTCTCAGACGGGCTTTATGGATTATAACAGTCTCCTTCAGGTGAGATGCGATTATCAACAGATGGAGCTGTTTCCTGAAGAACACACAGCAAACTGCGCGTGTGTGTGTGTTTGTGAGTGTGTGTGTGTGAGTGTGTGACATCATTATTGTGTTAATAATGTTGAATGAGAATAAGTTCCTCTTGCAGCATCTGTTATCTGATTATGTGGGCGGGGCTATAACCTGTCACTCACATGAGATCAGCCAATAGAAAACCACAACCATCCAATCAACTCCCCACAGACACAATCAAACCCCGCCCACAGCCCGTCCTGTCACTCATCTCTCCTCACTATGTTGATCTGATGTGCTGTACTGTAACCGACTAACCCTAACCATGTCCCTTTAGGGCCTCCGTAGAACTTGTTATTCATTTTCCGTGCCTTTCCAAGTTCGGGTTTAGGCTCTGGCGCATCCATACGTCACAGGGACGAAAATATGAGAAAACAACTTTAACATCCAGCGCTGCTATGAGAACTATATGTTTTACCGCGGTACTTTCACCAGAAACATCACATACGGCATCTCATTACCCAACCACTTGAAACCGCTTAAATTCTTTATGGGCGAGTACAGAACCAGCCCGAGGTTAGACATGTTTAAAATAACGTTTCCTTTGATATATATGTGTGTGTTGTGCAGATGTGAGCTTCGGTCAGTGACACACACACACACACGGCTCCCGGCGCTCCTGCTCCTCCACAGATCATGTGTGTGTGTGTGTGTGTGTGTGCTGAGTGTCTCCGGATGAGGAGTCGGCCGCTCCTCCAGTAATTACAGCCGCTGGTTTGGCAGAGCGAGCCGGAGATCAGGAGGAATGAGGAAAACTACAGGAATGAGACTCAATCTGGACAACAACAAACCTGAGGAGACTTGCACGTGTCATTCCTCAGTCACACTTTATTCTGACTCCTTTCTCACATTATCAGTTTACTCGCTTTAGAAAATGGTAATAAAATATGACAAGAACTCAGTTGATATTTCACTGGTTTTGTCCCTGTATGTCAAGAGCTTCAGGAGCAAGAACACATGTGGGCGGGGCTTGAGTGTGTCTGTGGGGAGCTGATTGGATGGTTGTGGTTTGCTATTGGCTGATCTCATGTGAGTGACAGGTTATAGCCCCGCCCTCGTCATCAGAGAAGAGAAGAGAAGCTGCAAGAGGAACTTATTCTCATTCAACATTATTAACACAATAATGATGATGTGCACCTATACATCATTTACAATAAACACTAGATGAGAATGCCTGAAGAAGCGCAATAGAAGTTGCAAACTTTCATCGATGGTTTTCTCACTATAAACATTTGGAGAAAGATTGCATTGTCAGTTTTACAGTGTAGTTATATATGTAAGTACTGAGTAATAATAACTAACAACATGTACTTAATATAGGGTTAGGATTTGGCTGAGGGTTAATTGCATGTAATTATGCATAATTTACTGTTATTACCAAACCTTCTCTTTTTTTAAGAGTGTATCAAGGAGGAATATTTGAACATCTGACTTGAATGGAACCCAGTTCTGATTAACCAATCGTATCAGCCGGACAGAGGGGCGTTTCCTCATTCGGCTGTTCTGATTGGTTCAGGCCCATGAGGTCGCGAGTTGCTGTGGTGATGTTGAGTGAGAGAGAACAGGGCTCTTTTTGAAAGAGTTGAGTGTGTGTGTGTGTGTGTGTGTGTTTACATTGCCTGGCTGCCATCAACCCACGGAGCGGATCTCGGAAAATCACTGGCTTACGGCTTTATAAACACACCGGCCGAGAGTGACCTGAACAAACACACTGTACACACACTGTACAGCACAAGAACTCAGCGGATCTATTTTAGGGCATCGAGAGGCCCAGACGTACAACAACACTCCCGAATCTCCCGAAACCACAGAAACCACAGATGAAGAGTCAGAACTGCAGGAGTGAATGGCACTGATGCACGTAAGACTGCTTAGAACGCTTTAGCTTTAGGAGTTTATGATTCCGGTCTTGAGTATCTAAAGCGTGCTTCATCTGCAGCTCATAACTCCTCTCGGGAAACTGACGGAACTAAACAACAGTTTCCTCGTCGCAGACACAGTCCACAGAAGCTGCGGTTAACAGTTAAGCTCATGATTGCATGTGAAAATTACACTGCTGTCGCTGAGATGTGTGTGTGTGTGTGTGTGTGTGTGTGTGTGTGTGTGTGTGTGTGTGTGTGTGTGTGTGTGTGTGTGTGTGTGTGTGTGTGTGTGTGGTCTGCTGACAGAGGGGAATTCCAAACCTGGGATTAACTCTGGCTGATCGAGGGC
>NC_136897.1:29116424-29121424 GCF_949152265.1 Phoxinus phoxinus
GATATCGAGCGCTGAGGAAGAGAAAGTTCTGGATAACGTCTGGATGCCAGCATGTAAACACTGGGAAATAATCATCATCATCCTCAGCTGGTGTTATTGCTGAGCGTCCAGCGGACACAGGTCAAAGGTCAGCGCAGTCACGATAACACAGATGTGTGTGTGCAGTGTAATATCGCACTCGTCTCGTTCGCTGATATGAAATCATTTAGAAAGAATGTAAATATGCAAGTGCAACTATATCCACATCTCTACAGTTTACACCGATCTGGTCACACTACAATTCTGCTAACATGAACTGAGAATGAACAATTCTTCTACAGCATTTATTAATCTTAGTTCATATTCATTTCAATATTTACTAATACATTATTAAAAGGTTGTATTTGTTAACTTTAGTTAACGCACTGTGAACATGAACAATGAACAGCTGTTATTATTAACTAATGTAACCGAGCTTTTGTATCGGGTTCGCTTAAACACTGTTGGATAATAAAATAATGAAAACGAGACACAGAAGTTCCATGAACGGTGCCCACTTTTAATCTCTTTTCACATCAACCTCACATGTCCTTATTTTGGACCCCTGATTACCTTATGCGCATGCACATCTCTCTCTTGCCTACGGCAAGTCCCAAAGGACAGAATGTGTTACACACACATAAACGCAACATAACCTTAACTTCTATTCAGACTTTAATCTGTTACATACGTCCCATCCCCCTAAAATAAACGTCCTCGTTTATCTACCAAACAACAAGCGATAGAACAGAAACAGAAACAGGAATAATACACATCAACATGTATAATACTCAAACCCACGTTCAACCATACAACAGTTTGTACCATATGAAATTACAATGATATACTTATAAAGTTGTTGTCACCTTGTTCAAAAAATTTTTTTTTAAATAAAATGTTTTCACAACAATAAACAGGTACAATACAACAATGAATCTCAGTACAGTACAAAATCTCTCAAGCAACCAGGAGGTTTCAACCTTCTCCCAGCCCTGCTCATAACAGGAATGAGCTTATCAGGCCCCTCAAGTACCTCTCCTAAATCCTTTTGAGGTGAACTGCACTTCACTCCCCCCAACATTTCAGGCTCCTTAAAAGGGGAATCAGGCAAAGAATCAGGAACTACTGACAGACTCTCAGTAGAAGATAGTGTGGGAATAGGCAAAGTATAAGGTCTCAACCTATTATAGTGCACAACCTGTCCTCGTTCATCTGAGTCTATAGGGCTAACGATCCGGTACGTCAGTCCAGGCTCTCCACCAGACTCCAAGACCTGCACAATCCGAAAAGGTCCTTTCCAGTGGGGTGCCAGCTTCATACGGCTCTCCACAGGGTTATGGAGCCACACCATGGCGCCGACTGTATAGGGCTGGTGTCTGAGGTCTGAATCATGGTACAGCTTCTGTCGATCATGCGCCACTTCACTGTACATTCTAGCACTCCTGAAAGCGTCTTGTAGCTTTGCCAGCAAAGTGGATACGAAGTCAGCATGAGACTTTGCAACGTCACAGTCAAGTGTACGGGTGGCCAGTAAACAGTCAGAGGGCATCCTTGGTTCCCGTCCGTGGACCAGGAAGTATGGCGAGAACTTGGTACTAGAATGACTTGAGGAGTTGTAGGCAAATGCCACCTGTTTGATATAATCGTCCCATTCGCCCCCACATGACAAGAGTATCTTAGCAATCTGATCAATTAACGTCCTGTTAAAACGCTCCACCATGCCGTCCGAGGCCGGGTGGTAGGGAGTGGTGCGTGTTTTCTTTATGTTGAGCAATTTACACAGGGTCAGGACCACCTCTGATTCGAACTGTCGGCCCTGATCTGAATGCAAAGTTTCGGGGATGCCATGTATTAAAATGTAGTCCGCAAACAGGCAATGTGCGACAGTTTGCGCAGACTGATTAGTCAGGGCATATAGATTAACAAACTTCGTGAAATAATCCTCAACTACCAGTACATACCGATTACCTTTGGTTGTTAATGGCAGTTCTAAAATGTCCATAGCAACTCTCTCAAAGGGCCGCATTGCGAGGGACCCACCCATGGGTGCCTGATGACTAGGGACAGGCCTACGACGAGTCTGGCACGCTGTGCACTGCTCGCACCATGTTTTGATGTCCTTAAACATAGACGGCCAGTAGCAAAACCGCCTCGCCCGTTCCCACACTCGCTCAGGAGAAAAATGAGCAACGGTTGGGGCCCCGTGAAGTTGCATAAGAATGTCATGTTTAAGAGCAGGAGGAACCACGACTTGAGCAACAGCGTCACCTGTGAGGGGACAGGAAACAGAGCGACACAACAGTCCATTTATTATAGAGAGACGGTTAAACACGGTCCAATATTTTCTTAAAGTCGGAGATGTACCCGCCAGTTGTCTCCTAGGGGGCCTTTGTGACCGTTCCACCCAGTGCCGTACTGTGTCAATATCTGGATCGTTCTGCTGCATAGCAACAATGTCTGCTGCATCACACGATAAATCAGAGAGACTCGATATGTTGTCCGCACTGAAGGACGAGTTAGTCACAGTCCCTTCCTCAGCCACCTCAGCAGTCTCAGCGGAACAAGAAATGTCATTATTTGAGTGTTCAGCACTCACCACATTCACATCCTGCACTACTTGGACTACTGTCTCAACGTCCTCCAGGTCTGGTGTCACCGGACGACGTGACAGTGCATCAGCGTTTTTATGCTGGTTGCCCTTTTTGTGCACAATGACCCAGTTCAACGGGTCCAATTCCAAGAGCCATCTAGCCCTTCGGCCCGTTGGGTCATCCTCGATGGACATGCGCCGTAGTGCTAAGAGTGGCCGATGATCCGTAATGATGGTGAATGAGGAGAGTCCAAGATAGTGTCTAAATTCCCTCACTGCCCACACGATAGCCCATAACTCCCGGTCAAAAGTGGACCAACGTCTTTGCGTGGCATTCAAAGCACGGCTGGCATAAGCCACCACATACTCGAGTCCCTCTTTTTCCTGCGCGAGCACAGCACCAACAGCCCACTTAGATGCGTCAGTATAAACTTTGAAAGGCACTTTAAACTCCGGCATTGTCACAATGGGAGCTGAAGACAGCACTTCCTTCAAATAGTTAAATGAGTTGTCACAATCGGTACTCCACACAAAAGGCACATTTTTGCCAACCAGCTGGTTCAGTGGAGCTGCATGTTTTGAAAAGTCCTTGACAAAACGTCGATAGTATGAACACAGTCCCACAAATGCTCTAACCTCAGTGGGAGACTGTGGAACTGGCCAATTTCTCACCTTCTCTGTGTTTCTCGGGTCAGGCTGAAGACCTTTCTCTGAAACGACATGACCCAAGAACACCACATGATCCCTGGCCAGGTGGCATTTTCCGGGGTTCAATTTCAAACCAGCCGATTTTATTCTAGAAAACACCTCTTTCAGATGGGTTAAATGCTCTTCAAATGTTCTACTATAAATCAAAATATCGTCCAGGTAAACCATGCAAATGTGCCATGGGAGTCCTCTTAGAACTAGCTCCATCATCCGCTGAAAAGTGGCGGGAGAGTTTGAAAGTCCCATCGGCATGGAGCGCCACTGATATAGACCCTGACCCGTTGTAAAGGCTGTTTTCTCTCTGTCTTGCTCGGCCACCTCCACCTGCCAGTAGCCATTAGAAAAATCCAACGTGCTGAACCATCTGGAGCCCGCTAATGCGTCCAGTGTATCATCCACGCGTGGCAGAGGGTGAGAGTCCTGGATCGTGACACTGTTCAAACGTCTGTAGTCCACACAGAAACGCCAAGCACCACATTTCTTTTTTACAAGAACGACTGGTGACGCCCAGGGGCTACAGCTTTCCTCGATGATGCCATCAGCCAGCAGGCCCGACACCTGTCTCTCGATTTCAGCTCGCTTTTCAGGCGATGTACGGTATGCTCGATGCTTAATAGGGGCTTGTTCACCTGTTCTGATATAATGCTGCACTAACGTGCATTTTCCCGTATTCTGCCCTGCCGAGTTGAAAATGTCGCTGTACTCCAGCAACAATGACGAGAGCTTTTCTTTGTCTGGTACAGAAATCGGCGACTCACTTAAAGAAATGGGAGGATCTGTGTTATGGGGGTTAGGAACAGCCCTTTCACCTAGGTCCTGCTTAATATGCTGAACATCAGAATCAGCTACAGAATAAAACTCGCCCAGGTGCGTCCCCTGTCTTATAGAAATGTCCTGTCCGGTAGGATTCAAAATCCGAGCCTTAGTTAGTCCATTGTGCACATTAGTGAGTGTGTGTGCAATAACCAGGCCGGCTGAATCAGACACATTAGGTTCCAAATACCCCACAAAGTCATTAGACACCTGGGCCGCGCTAGGCAAACCAATCTTAACAGGCACAATAGACTCACTGAGGGGTGGAAAAGTCATATTTGTGGCCAGAGACACATTGCAGCATGCTGGGACAAAGTCTTTGCTGGCAAGAAGTGGAATGGAAACGTCCCACAACTGCAGTTTAGCATGACTAACATCCAGCAGGGCATGATTTTTTACTAAAAAATCCCATCCCAACAATATGGACTGCGTCGCTTCTCTCACCACATGAAAAACGTGTTGCCATGTTTCAGTACCCAGCTGTAGTGTCACAGTAAGTGTGCCCAGCGTATCCAACATCTGCCCATTTACAGCACGGGTCGCAATGTAGTCTTTCTTCAGAGGTCGACTGCGAAGTGCTGGGATTGACATTCGGAAATCAGAGCTCATTAGTGATACACTAGAACCGGAGTCTATTAAAATAGGAAGTTCAATGCCCTCAATAGTTCCTTTCACATATGATACCAGTGGCCCCTTATTAGTGTTTGTGTACGCATCCGCGTCCAACAATACATAGGAACTGTCATCAGGTTTAAGGCCCCTGGGTAGAACAGCTGGTGTTTGGGCCGCAACATCAGCTACAGCCCGTTTCCCGGCTCGTAGTTCCTCTCCTCACCGCTAGGGGTCATGAAGCGCACTCCCTGCTTCCTCG
>NC_136897.1:29126424-29128342 GCF_949152265.1 Phoxinus phoxinus
CCCTTGACCCTCTCTGACTCTCTCTGACCCTTGACCCTCTCTGACCCTTGACCCTCTCTGACCCTTGACCCTCTCTGACCCTCTCTGACCCTTGACCCTCTCTGACCCTTGACCCTCTCTGACCCTTGACCCTCTCTGACCCTCTCTGACCCTTGACCCTCTCTGACCCTTGACCCTCTCTGAGGCAGCATTTACACTTGGCATTAACATGCGCCCTGTATCTGGATGTTGTCCACACACACATTGAAGAGATGTGTGTGTGTGTGTGTGTGTGTGTGTGTCTGCATTCCCAGGTGGACGTCATATAAATCCCCCAGTCTCCCCACGTGCTGTCAGAAAATGATGGCCAGACGCAGTTTAGACAATAAAAAAAATATATATGTGAACCTTAAAATAAAAGTCAATATTTAAAACAGTTTATTTAGACTTACACGACACTGTGTGTGTGATTTTTCATTTTAACTGTGCACATTATCTGAAGAGGCGATCGCCGTACACTACAGCTGATCATCATCATGAAGAGCGAGCGCTGCTCTGCCAGAGGAATCATGGGAATACACTTTTAAAAAATTATGTTTTAAATGTTGAATGTTTGTATTATTTCAGCATGTTTATTAATCTCCCATTTCTGTTAATATAGTCATTGCATGCTATAACCTTACACCCGATGATCGACGACTTAACCATGATCAACTCTGGAAATATTCCTTCATTTAAAAAACGTAATTTGATCTAAGATGGAGATTGCACATAACTAAAGTGAGT
The DNA here is from genome assembly GCF_949152265.1 of Phoxinus phoxinus. Lineage (NCBI taxonomy): Eukaryota > Metazoa > Chordata > Actinopteri > Cypriniformes > Leuciscidae > Phoxinus > Phoxinus phoxinus. The sequence continues at coordinate 29,127,190 of NC_136897.1, forward strand.
GAGTGAGTGAAAGCAATTGCGACATTGCTTCATTTTTATACTCTTTACTCTTATTGGTGTCGTGCTACAGACCTAATATAAATATTAAGCAGGAAACAGAAATCCGATCGGTGATCCAGATACAGAGGCTACTTAAAGGAACACTTCACCCCTGGAAAGATGAATGTGTATCTAAAATGGGTCATTTATGTAGAAGAAATGTGAAATTATTTTTGAATTTGGAGCCTTCTAGACTGAGAAAAGCCAGAAAATGTATTTTTGGCTTATGGGGATGAAAGACAACAACTCCCAGAATGCACTTGCTTCGCTGCCCTAGAAGGCCACGCCTACCGGTAAGAGATCGCAGTAAACAACAAGGCTATGCTACTAGTGAGTCTCCGTGAGTCTGCCCAGTATTTTGATGTCGCCCAAAATGTCCAGGATTCGGCTTTTGCGTTCTACAGTCGCCATTCCTCATGTTTACTGTGACGAGCAGGAACGAGACTGACGGCCGCGGAGAACGATGCGAGCCCGGTGGCGTGATTACTGATGAGTGGCGCCGGTGGAAATTTTGGACGATCTCGACGGCCGGACATGTCCGGGAAAAAGAGGATGGTCACCGCTACTACTCCGCTTTCTCCACAGAATAAGAAACTGTTAGCTTAGCTTCCAAATAAAGAATGGCTGACACTATATGTACATTCTGTGAGTGAGATCCCTCTATGGGCGGGTTGAAAACATGCGGAACAGCGCCTTCTACTGGATAAATGATGAGCTAGTGTTTGTAGTCTTACCCTTATTCAAAGAAATTTGACTTCCTGCTTTTTATGACGCAAATTGACGATTTTTGCGTCATAAAAAGCAGGAAGTGGAACACTTAAATCCTTATTTCTCCCATCTCAGGGGAAAATAAGGGAATAAACCATGACCATTCGAAAATGTGACTGGGTTTCTAAAGATACAAAGTCTAATGCAAATGGGTGAAGTGTTCCTTTAATATGAACAAATGTAAACGCACGGTGTCCTGATTGGCTAATGATACGATCTGCTTGATCGCATGTTAATGCCCAGTGTAAACGCAGATGCTCCGCTTTCTTCAGCGCTGTCAGTTATAGGAACACTTCAGTAAGAACGAAGCGAGAGTCTGCGGAACAGCAGCGACACACACCAGCAT
>NC_136897.1:29128542-29166042 GCF_949152265.1 Phoxinus phoxinus
CGGGGGAATAGTGTACATACATACCAGTTTATCCTCCAAAAAACATAGAAACACAATATATTCAAAAAAAAAAAGGGAAAAAAATTATACAGCCATGTTTACCAAGTTCATATGTACATGTTCGGTAGTTCTTGGGGGGTATGCAGTGTGATCGGTGTCAAAAGCAAACGCAAAGCGGAATCAAGGGTCCCGTTCCTTTTTCACCTTTACGTCTCCGGCTAGAATGGTGGCGATCTCTCCCTGCATGAACGCCCAGGGCACGTTGGACCCGACTAGCGGGCATTTCTCTCCGCTAGGGCAGTACACCTCCCCCGTGGCGCCCTGCTGTTTGATGCTCTCGCGGGAACACGGGAAACAGAACTTGTGTGACGGCACGGACGGGCACTGGACGAAGTGTGTGTCCTCGAGGCGCTCGTGGCACAGGGTGCAGCACAACGGCACGCTCCCGGGCGGCACCGAGGAGTCGGGAACGCTCTGCGGGTCCATACGGGCTGCGCCGAGAGCTAGCCGCCGCTGCGCCGCGGGCGACGGGGGCTTCCGGTGTTCCTCCGGCTCGCGGTCGTCGAGTGCACCTGGTCTTTGGGCGAGCCGGTGCCGGCGTTATCCGCAGCTAGGATGAGCGCAGGCCATGGGCGACTGGCCGTTCTGCGCGGTGGGCTCTGGGGGGGTGGTGCGCGGGTGCGGGGAGATCGTCGACGGCGGCGCGGATACGAATCCCGGTAATGCCGCGGTTGACATCTTGAGCACCTCGGATGGAGACGGGAGCCACGGCGGAGCCTCGCCGTTGAGTTTAGCCGCGGATCCCTCGCCGTCCGGCTCAGGAGACGGTTTCCTTTTAATGCCTCGAGAGTGTTTACCGCGGTCTGGAGAGAGAGAGAGAGAGAGAGAGAGAGAGAGAGAGAGAGAGAGAGAGAGGAGAGAGAGAGAGAGAGAGAGGAGAGAGAGAGAGAGAGAGACACTGGCTTAGAGACGGAAAACTCCACTGAACTAGTGTGACGCTTAATGCATGACCGCCATTGGCTCTATTTTTGGCTTTAGACAAAATACACACCAACTTTATTGGTAAGACTTTACAATAAGGTTCATTAGTTAATGTATTACGGACTAACTTAGTCCAACGCTTCACGAGTGACCATTTTTGGCACAAAACGTGCCATGTGCCGGATGAGACATGTCAAGCCACGAAGCACTTTTACAAACATCATGAATGCATAATCTCTAGAGTTTAACACATGCTTTGAAATCTCACACTCATCTAGAGACTGGATGCATTAAGTTTTAATGTGCATTAAGCGTCGAGTATGAAAACATTACGTTTTAAACACCAAGATGTGTAAATAAGACAGATGTACAGCATCTTAAAACATTCTAAAGATTGCGTCCAGTTCGAGTGCGAGTTTGAAAGCATGCACTGGTGCTTTATATTGCTTTGCAAACAAATGCATGTGTAATATAAACAACAGAAGAATAACATAACGTGTTACAACATGCTTTGACGTCTCATATTATTCTAAAGATTGAATCCAGCTTAAAAAATATGAGTTTGAACTAAATCCAGTTTGAATGCATGCTCTGATGTTATGCATGTGTAAATAAAACATGATATTAAGTTTTACATCATTTTAAAGATTAAACTACAGAATGCTGTGATGTCTAAAGCTTGAATAATGGCAATACAGACTATCTTTTTTACTATCCCAAACATTGCACGGATGCATAAGCATGTCTAACTGTACTGTAAGGACCTCGTGATGCCCGACCCGTACCTGTTTTCAGCGCCCCGGAGCCGCTCTCGAACCCGAGCCGGTGCTGCAGCGCCGCGTGCTCCTTCTTGAACCGCGAGTCGAGGCTCTGCAGCGCCATCAGGTCCCGCACCGTCTTGCCCTTCTGCGTCCAGTCCTCGACGCGCTTGTGTGCGTCGCTCGCGTCGCTCATGCTGTGTTTCTCCTTCATGTCCTCCGCGCGTTTGCCCGCATGCTCCGGGGGGATACCCATCTGCACCGATCTCCCGTTAAGCGCGTGCACTGGCAGGCTCCCGTTGACTAGAGGGACCAGACTGGGCGGCACGGCTCCGGTCCGGCGCGGGTTCGGGCTCTGGCGGTTCAGCTCCGGGGGCTCGTCGGGCTTCGGGAACCCGTTTGGCACCGGGATCCCGTTCGGTTGCCGGGACTGGTACTCCGGACCCAGTCTCGGGGGTCTATCCGACGCGAGCGGGTACCGATCCAGTGGTTGCAGAGGGCGTGAGCCCGGTTCCGTGTGGTTGATGGGCTGGATGTCCTTCCCCGGTTTGCCCCCCGGTCCCGGTGATCTGCCCTCCTGGAAGCCGTGAGCGCGCTTTAGCTGTCGTGTGGTCTCGATCACAAACTCGATCCGATCCGCTCCTTCGTAGTTGACGCATCCGCGACACACGGCTTCGGTAAAATCCCAGATCATCGCCCACGGCATGCGGGGAAGATCGCACAAATAACACGATTGCCTGCGCGAGGCAGCGACCGCCGCGGACGACATGCTGCTGAACACAAACGGCGAAATATGCAACTAAAATCTCCAAATGTTGCGCGTTTATATCAGGAAAAAATAATAAGAATATATCTCGGTGTAGGTTCCCCAGCCCCGTCCGAAAAAAGCGAGAAAAACGGTGAAGTTACGCTCCGAAGTTCATGGCAGTGTGCGCGCTCCAGCCCGCGAGCTCTCGGTGTGCGAGCGGTGACGTCACCGCGACGCTTCTATTTACTTGAGTCTTCTCGAGCTGGATCTGCGCATGCGCGCTGCGCTCCCTCCTCACAGAACGGCGCGGTGAATGAGAGCGAAAAACAATCAAAACATCGACAAAAAGGTGGAACACATGCCAAAAAAGTGCGTATTCACGACGTAGGTCCGTCTGCCTTGCTATGCGAGGAATATAAATGTACTTAGGACGTTAGATTATTTAAGTATAGCACATTTTTTAATCTGACTGAATGGAACAGCTTTCCTACCTTGCAGTGTTAACCATTTCATGTCACACTGTCATAATATTTTCGATAAAATGTTTAACTCAAACGTTTTAAATTCTTGATCAAACTGAATTTGTTTGTTTTTTCGTAATCACTTTATAATATTAACTGCGTTTTCGCTAGCTTAGCTGACGTAAATATCTAACGTAAATAATATAAAACGTTTTACCAACGTTCCCATTAAGTTATGAAAACGTTGTGAGGGAAATAACCTCACAAACATCAATACAATATTTGCATTATGTGTTGTTTTAATGATATTAGTTTGTTTTGTCACTCAAAAGAAAAATAAATGGTTAACAAATATGATGAGCAATGTCTAACTTTAGCGCCTCATGTTAATTTTCTTGTCATTGTGTAAAAAAATAATCAAGTTGTATTGATTTTTAAGCCCTATGTGGAGTTCATGGGGTTTGTAATGACCCAATTACAGATCCAATGATCCACTGCAATAGTTTTAAATGTGCTGTGAGTAAATGTGACCTGAGGATCCTCACAGTTCCACATTCCAACCCAACGTCATCACTTTAACTCTTCCCTAACCTCGAATACACAAAACAACACAACCGCCGGAATGAGCCTTTGACTCTGACACAGTTCAGGGAAATTTTGACTGGTTTATTGGATAGTTCCAGCATGCACTTGTGTGTCTGTAGATTATTCATCCGCGCTGGACTTCGTTCAGCCTCAAAGCCGGATTCATGCCTGCCAAGAGCATGTGATTCATGAAGCCTGGCAAAATTATGGAAAGTCCCATAGTGAAGACAACGAGCCTAGACCACGTGGTTCTGCCTCTCCAAATTCTTTCATGCGTTTATGCATGACTCATGACTGAAAGTGAGTTGGCCAATAATCCTGCTGGGCTACATGTGGGTCAGAGGTGCTGCTCTTCCAAAACCAAAGTTTTAATTACACTGAACAAAAAAAAAAATGGTTTAACCCTCTGGTGCTCTTTGATTTTTTTTTGTCAATGAAAATGAATGTACTATATTTTAGTTTGATGTTTTTTTTAGGGGATTTTTTTTATACTAAATTATATTTATTCACCTTTTGAGCATAAACCTGAAAATTCAATTTCCAGCTTAAATTGTGGTAAATCTTGAATGCTTCAGAGCGACAGACTGAAGTTTGATCTCTTCAAAGACGACACTTGGCAGATTATTGCTGAAGTGAAAAAAAAAATTACTTAAAAAAACTAACAGAATTTTATGTGTATTATGAAAAATGTCAAAAATACTTTTTACATGAAATATATATTTTTTAAATCACGTTTTACTCTAAAACTGCAAGAAAATCAAAGCCATAAATCTAAACAAGTTGTTTTCTAGATGTGAGTGTGATATCTCAGTAAATGAGCTTTCAGTGAGAGTGTTCGGCTGCAGTACCAAACGCTTCCACTAGAGGAAACTCGTCTCGCATTCGTTTCCAATGCGTCATTTCTGACCGCGAGGAGCACAAGTGTGACTGTTTAACCTTTTAGAATTATGTCCATTATTTTGTGTGTGTGTGTGTGTGTTCACATAGCAAGTGCCAAAACCTTTACCAAGTTTTGTACCATTCTGATAAAGTAAAAAATTAACGTAAAAGACCGAAGGCACCAGAGGGTTAAAAAAAAAATTCCTTTCAGAAATTGCTAGTCAATTTCACAAATAATTACACATGAAGTTAAAAGACTAGTAGTATTTTCATAGTAAAGCATGCCGACTGTACAGTGTAAATGCTGAGTGCTTTTGTTAATGAAATGTGGAATTATGTCAAAACTGCCCGTGTTTCTGTCCGACCAGCACACAGATCTGATGTTCTCGGGCGAGGCGATTCAGGAGCGGGACTTGTTTTTGCAGGCACTCATGAGGAAGTACGAGAGTTAGGCACGTACCTCACCCATCCGTGGAAAAACAAACCAACCCTATACTGGCAGACGGCCAGGGATCCGCCGCCAAGCCGAAAACACGCTGACAGCGAGTGCATGTTGGGCTCTGCCCAGAAACACGATCAGGGACTCTGTTCTGACAGCAGAAGTGATCGCAGGGGGTCAGGAAGGGTTGGAGATTTTACATGCATATCATGGAGAGCTTTCTCTGTTGTGTGATGCAACATTATTCAGACTCATGCCTGTCAATGATGTCGTTTGTGTTTCTCTCAGCATTACGACACGCGCTTCAGTTCCGGCTGAAAGCAGGAGTCAGCAGACGCAGGGAATGTGTCGAGTGTGTTTCTGCTGGAGAATGGAGCACATTGTTCAGTGTTACGGCTTTAAAGTGCAGCACAAACACTTTCTGGCGAGACGTAATCCTCTCCAGTGACTAACGGTAGATTAGAGCACATGTTGCTTACTGGCGTTTTCTCTTGCAGGCTTTCCCTTGTTGTCATGCCAACATGTTTTCTAGCCCTCCCCCAGGCTCTTAAGCGGGTTAAGTGGGATTGGAACATCCCTCACCTCACGGCCTTGTCTCGAGAAACTCAGCCCTCGTTAGTTTGATTGGACGGCTGATTGTATTTCTGGAGTCCTGGGAATCCGTTGCACAATCTACTTTACTGGGATATTGCGTGTAGACGGACAGCAGGCTTTGGTTTACTGGGGATTTCATGGGGCTTGATAGAGTAGTGACATAGTTTACTAGGTGAAATTAATCTTGTTATGCATTTATTTATAGATATATAATAATGCAACAGTTTGCATTTAGTTTTTGGAGTGAGTTGTGCTGGGCGACCATTCATCGCGATTAATCGCATCCAAAATAAAAGTTGTGTTTACATAATATATGTGTGTTCTGTGTATAATTATTTTATTTATATAAATACACACATATGCATATATATATATATTTACGAAATATTTGCATGTATATACTGTATATATATTTATACATAATTTATATTATATATAAATTGAAATATTTTACATAACATATTTTTATTAAATATATACATGCATATGTGTGTATTTATATATGCAAAATGATTATACACAGTACACACACATATTATGTAAACACTAACTTTTATTTTGGATGCGATTAATCGCAATGAATTGTTGCCCAGCACAAAAAATAAATATATATATATAATCCAGTAAATGAAATACTCATTTAATTCCTCGTTTTCTTTGGAACTTTGATGAATGCGAGCCAAAGGATCAGATTATTCATATCAAATTGATGGTAAGTAATACATCAGTGCGAAAACTACTTTATATTATGCAACACTCAAACCATTACAACTAATGTTATTAATCTGATTGGATGATCCACATTTGTAGTATTAATAAAAAAGATGATTTACACAATACACACACATTAGTTTTATTCTATATTAATCCATTATATAAATGAGTCCAGATGTGCATGTTATGTGAAATTGTTATTTTAAACTCTAAAAATTCACCATCATCATAAACTTTTTTCCCTCAGGTTCTGCTTCAGCAAAAGGAAAACAGAGGCAAAAAGTCCAGTTCAGCGTTCCCCAGACCGTAACGACCCCGCCGGAGGTTCCTGGAACTGCCGGCCAGACGGACCCTTTGCACACACACATTCTGACAGTGTGTCCCGCTTATCTGAGTCACATGGGCAGAATCACACAGATCCAGATCGGAGAGATTGAGTTAGACACTGAGAACGAGACGGGTCATGTGATCTCAGCCAACTGAGTTCTTCTCTACATCAGTGTCAGTGTGTGTGTGTGTGTCAGTGTGTGTGTGTGTGTGTGTGTCGATCATGAGAACGCTCCAGTTCTTCTCTATATCAGTGTCAGTGTTCCTGAACTCCTGAATCGCCTCCACTGTAGTCTCGAGTTTCTTCACAATATTCCTCATTATAATAATTAATGCGCAGAATAAAGGGGCGGGGCCTGGTTGAGTGAGTCAGTAGTGTGTTAAACTGGTGGTTATGGAAAGGGGCGGGACATTTCCCAAACACACTCGAAGCGCTCGACCAATCACAACACACTGCACCAGCCGACCAATCAGAGCACAGTGTGCTTTTCAGAAGGAGGGGCTTCATAGAGACAGGAAGTGAACAGAGTGTTACTGACAGACTTGGAAGAGAGGAGCCGCAACAATGGAGAATATGAGGAGAATAATCAACATTCATGATCTAGTGGAGCCTGAACACATCATCAGGACTGTAGAGGGCAGAATATGGGCTCTTGAATTAAATCAAACACAAATAACTCTGACCTGCTAGTTCCAAAGCTGATGGAACACATGTTGTGGTTGATTCGACTGGTTTGAAGGCTGTACTAGAGCTGGGCTGATCATTGGCTGATGCAATGTGAACGCAGGACAGCGAGCGCTCACAGATCCTCCACACACACACTGCCACCCTTCAATAATTAAACAAAAAGCTTTGTACGGCACGCTTTGATGTGTTAAAGCCGTTTAATATTTAAACAGCACATTTTCCAATTAAGCATTCTCAATTTAATCTTCTCGTAGACAGGAAAGGTGCTTGCTGCGTGCAGAATTGCGAATTACACAAATAGCCTTAATGCGAATAACTTAATCCGGTCGAGCACTTCTATTAACTCTGATGTTTTTTTGTCCATTTAAACTGCGTTTTCTCCAAGCTTTTCCAGTTGTGCATTGAATGTGTCTAATCAGTGATGTAATTGCATGTTCTGCTAATGTTGTGAGCATTACCTCTTGCCCAGTGAGAGTCTCGTCTCTGATTGGTTGACTCGCCACACAGGAAGGTGTAACTATGGAAACCACGGCCTTATCTGGATAACCTGTGACAAACCACTTCCTGTTTACAATGTTTTGGTCACATTCCCTTTTGATGTCAGCAGACCTCCCGCACAGTGAAGTACTGAGGCAGTGGACAGGAAAACAGCGTCTGGCTCTCGTCTGAGTGCAGCGAGTGCTGTGTTTACTCGCTCGATGCTGGAAAGCCTTTGATTTAGTGTGATTGAAAAGCATGCACTAGATTCCCTGCTGAGTGTGCATGCAGTAAATCTCTACATCGGCTTGATGGAGCGCTGGTAAAGGGCGGGACACAAGTAAATATTTCTCTCAGAGTAATCAGCGCAGAAACACTGGAGGAAAGATATACAGCCGGCCGATGCACAGGATATCTGTGTCCAGTTATAATGTTAAAGGGACATGTCATGGAAATCTGACTTTTTCCGTGTTGAAGAGCTATAATCGTAGCCTGGACATCCAGACCCAAATCCGAAAGATTAAGGGTCTGGCATTGAGTAATGAAAATCGGCCAGCTCGAGGGGCGGCACCATAGCCTGGTTCTACCAGACTCTCCTACGTTTCATTTGTTCAGAGAGTCTGGCCTCTCTCCATTGGCAAGCGGTAACTTCCTTGAAGGCATTAATCTGTTGAAGTTTAAAACTATTGGATCTCTCCAGAGCCACTCTGGATCTGCAGTAACCAATCGCTAACGTTTGGTCGTGAGTCGTGTGAAGACTCAAACTAGCGCACAACCTCAACGTCATCGTTCTCAGCCACTCCCTCTGTTCGCTGATTGGACCGGTAAAAAATGGACTGGAGAAAACCCAAGAATACACCACAATCCCAGACGTAGTTCTGAAGGAAAATGAAAATTGAGCGGAAGTATGTAGGAGGGCGGAGCCAGGCTAGCGGCACCAAGCATGCATCTGATCATCTCACTGCGCACAATTGGATAGCACTACGACCAATCACAAGCGCTTAGCTACCAGCGGAGCTAACTGCTAGATTATACTCTTGCCGTATCCGGGCGGCAAAACAGCAAAAACGTCCTTCTTGCAGAGGAACGATTCGAGCGCCGTCCGTTTCAAACAACTGGTGTTCATCCACAGCCATCTTGCAATGTTTACTAATGACTTCGACGTCGCAGCGCTGTCGTCTTCTCACCTCTGCAGTTGGTTAGTATTGGATATCAGATAACCCGATGTGATTGGTGCAGCTTGACTACAAGGGCATAGTTAATGAGCATCATTACTCGATGCCAGAGTGACTCGCTGAACAAATACAAATTGTGCAATCGGTGCTTCTACCAATTCAGAAAACGTGAAAAGCGAAACGCAGTAACTTTGTTCTGGTGAGTCTTTCTCTGCAAGCATGTCAAAAAATAAGCCGATCAGATTTCGCTCCCCTTCTGACGTATGAAGAGGATCTTATTATAACATTACCGGCCCTTAATCTGCACATTTACACACACCAGCCGACATTTGGTTCCTCAAGCGACGACAGAGACCAGTTCTACCGCTACGGCAGAAGATCCAGCACAGCATGAAACTGTTCTGTGGTCGAGCACAGACTGGACACTAGTGACCAGAACATGTCAGCGCTGTCTTATAAACACCTCAGGAACTGTGGACACTTGTGTAAAAGTTCAACATGACGATGAGATGATCAGTGTAACTCCACAACAACTACACAAATGTCTCCGCTAACATTCAGAAACGTCTAAAAGTGAATCTCTTCCTGAGTCTCTCCGTAAAGGCCCTTTCACACTGGACACGATCTTGACGCACGAATAATTCGCGCGATGGCTTTATTTGTTGATCCGCTGTTTGTGTAACGAGGGCTTCCACACCGAACGCGAATGTGCTGCGGCAGAAAAACTACTTTTATTTTTTCCGCTTCGATGTCGATTTTTTTTTGAAGCTCTGAATGTCGCAAATTCACGTCGCGGCTGATGTGAACGGTTTTGACGAGAACTATTCGGTTTTTCGTTCTGCTTTTTCGTTACACGTCCGGTGTGAAAGGGCCTTAAGGCTGCACTCGCTACTGGTTATTCTGGGATTCTGGATGAGTGAGATCGGTGTGTTCTGTTATTGCCGGAGTTTCTGAAGCTTGTGTAAAGGCTCCGCCCTCTTCTGAACTAAAGCTCATTTGCATTTAAAGGGACACACACAGAACGGCTGTTTTTGCTCACACACACAAAGGGGCAAATTTGACAAGATATAATAAATGATCTGGTATTTTGAGCTGAGATTTCACACACATTCTGGGGACACCATAGATTTAAACTACATCTGGTGAGAAGGGGCATAATGTGTCAGCTTTAAGCAATAACCCATAAATATCAGTGTGCTGAACTTCCTGAGACTTAAAGAGGAACATTTTTGGGGAAAGTGTAGCTGGAGATTGAATCATGCTTTCTGTTTTTATGCCGGTCTGTCTCTCGCTCCTCTCGCTCTCCCCATAATCCTCTTTGCAGGCTTGGAAACGGGAGTGGCGTGCTTCCAAGGCAAGGGTTGATGGGAAAGCGCGCTCGCTGCCAGCGGCCCCGTTAGAAGCACACACATCTTTGTTCTCGGAGACCTGGTGTCCCGCCAAGAGCCTCATTTCTGTCTCTGCATTATGGCTGCTCTGGACGAGTGCCAAACTACAGCTCGCTCACTTTTGACCGTTAATGCATATCCATATTTTCCAAGCCACTGTTCTTGAGGTGGTGAATTAAAATAAGAAATATAGTGTTATTAATTGTAATGTTTGAAATCATTATGAAGCCCCATTGAGAGTTCGCCGGCTCTCAGTCTGTGGTTACACCGTTCCGGGGCCAGAAGAGCTTTAACACACACAGATGAAGACTGATGACGACACGATGTGTTATCACGGCGGCGATGCTGTGTAAACCACAGGCTCGTGTTACAGCGGCACCCCGCCTCCACGCACTCGGCTCTTCCTGGAGGAAAACTGTGAACTCATCAGCAATCCTCACTTCCACTGCATTCGTTTTCCTTCTTTTCCCCGGAGCGTCTGACGGGAAGACGGATGTCTTTGTTCTTTGTTTACTTTCCCCACTTCCCTGGTTCCCCCTCTCCGCGCCGCAGGATGATGTTCAGTGTTCAGGTGAACGTTCATCGGCTTCCAGAAATAACATCAGCTCCACACGACAGTTCACCGTGATGTAACCGAAGCCCAGAGCGAGAACCGCACATAATAACAGCTTATGTAATGTCCAGACAGACTCTCTCTCTCTCTCTCTCTCTCTCTCTCTCTCTCTCTCACACACACACACACACACACACTCTCTCTCTCTCTCTCTCTCTCTCTCACACACACACACTCACACACTCTCTCTCTCTCTCACACACACACACTCACACACTCTCTCTCTCTCACACACACACACACACACACACTCTCTCTCTCTCACACACACACACACACACACACACACTCTCTCTCTCTCACACACACACTCTCGCTCTCACACACACACACACACACTCACTCTCTTGCACACACACACACACACACACTCTCACACATACACACAGATTGTTAAGTGTATATTATGCAGATACAGTTTTACTGTATTTTTGATCAAATAAACGCAGCTGTGGTGAGCAGAACGGATTCTTACAGAAACATTAATGAATCCAGACTTCTGGCTCGATCTCATTTAAACACACTTTGCTTCTGAATGCTGTGCGCACGAGATGTATATAGCTTGTGTTACCTGTGTGTTTCACACACACACACACACACACACACACACACACACACACACACACACACACACACACACACACACACACACACACACACACACACACACAGACACACACACACACTGACCTGCTAACAGTGCATCTGTAATTAGATGTTGAGTCATGAGTTGCTCAATGCAGGATCTGTAATCTTATTACAGCAGCTTATCAGTCTGGCCAAGGGCACCCGGTGTACTGTGTGTGTGTGTGTGTGTGTGTGTGTGTAGAGAGTGTGTAAGTGGACTCCCTGTCCAACTGCTTTATTTTTTTGCTGAATTCTCTGGAAACACACACACACACACACACACACACACACACACTGAGTTGTGCTTTTACAGTAAATAATGAGGAAATAACATGACTCATATGATCAGCTGGAGTGTTCGGTTGACAGAAGATTAATATTCTACACTTCTAGAGGAAGTTTGTGGATGATGTAATTGTTGATCCGCATTGCAACAAACTGTTGATTGACACTTCAGTGTATTATTATTATACTCTTATTCTCAGATGCTTCATCAACGCTGTTTTCAGACCTTGCTCAAACCAGGAATGCCAATATATTAAATAATTTAACCACAATTATTTTTGTGATTTCAAGAACTGTACTTTAATAAAACTATATTTGTGAGGTGAAAACATAATAAAGAAACTCTACACCTCTACATATCTGATTACATTTGCTTTCTAGTATAGAAATTGCGTTTACTTGATAAAAGAGTCTAAACTCTCAATCACACACAGGACTGCAACATTAACTCTTTAGAGGCCTTATAAATGTGCGTATGAAATATAATAGTTAATTATAAGGTTGATTCCTCTTCAGTAACTCTAAAGTGAATGTGAAGAGTATTTGAGAAATGTTTGAGGTTTTGATTTGGACTAAACACAGTTTGAGACGATTAGTCTTTCTGGAAGTCAGATTTATTGCTCTCCATGTGACCTCATTGTTAGTATTGAGACATTCGAGTAATGCCACGCTGTCACTGATTGGTCCGGCCGCTCGTGCTTCACCCTCGGCCTCTGGTTTACCGTAGTAAACCATTAACCCCTCGCAGACTGCTATCTGTGTGCAGCTCGAGCAACACAACACTTCTCCGGGTTCCAGAGAGCTCATTGATTCCACACGTGACCTTTGTGCCGCATGTGTGTGTGTGTGTGTGTATGTGTGAGAGAGAGTCTGGCTGGAAATGGGCGTCGACCAATGAGATCTGCTGTAGTGACGAGTGTCGCAACACTGAGCAGAAACTGGAGGTCAAGGACAACCGGGAGTTCAGGAGCTGGCCTCTCAGTGCCACACACACACACACACTCTCTCTCACACACACACACACACTCTCTCACACACACACACACACACGCACACGCACACACACACACACACACACTCGTCCTTCATGTGCTGATACTGTAATCACCACAGCTGATCATCTGCTCAGTCTCAGAGTTTCTGGATCCGCACCAAGGCCGTTCTTCCTCAAGATCTCGCTGGACACTTTAGTATCGACACTCTCAGAAACAACGGCTCAGTGGGTTTGATATAGAGTTCTCGACTCAATTGCAAAGAAACATTTATGGCAAAAATGTTCTACATAAGGATAAATGTCTTAAATGATTGTACAATACATTCATGTTTAACAGGTTATTAAAATCTCTTTAAGGTAACAATTACAAGTTCCCATTACACACACACACACACACACACACACACACACACACACACACACACACACACACACACACACACACACACACACACACACACACACACACACACACACACACACACACACACACACACACACACACACACACTCTCTCTCTCTCTCGAGTGGTGGATCCATTAAAGGATTTATTTCCAGGCGTGTCGGTCATCGCTCACATCTGTTCAGAACTGATTCTCTTTCCTTTCTTTCTTTCCATTACATCAGTTCACTGAGAAACACAGAAGTGAAGAAGAGGAGGATCCTCTCGTTTTCCTATCGATAATGACATCAGTCTCCTGGGGGAGGGTAGTAACCAGTAGACACACACACACACACACACACACACACACACGAGGCGTGTATCAGGTCTGATCGGTTTACCTCATAGAATCATTATTTTCCTGTTAATTACTGTAAAGCTGTTTATGGAATATCGCAGTGTTTATTGTAAATGATGTATAGGTGCACATCATCATTATTGTGTTAATAATGTTGAATGAGAATAAGTTCCTCTTGCAGCATCTCTTCTCTTCTCTGATGATGTGGGCAGGGCTATAACCTGTCACTCACATGAAATCAGCCAATAGCAAACCACAACCATCCAATCAGCCAATCAACTCCCACAGACACACTCAAGCCCCGCCCACATGTGTTCTTGCTCCTGAAGCTCTCGATATACAGAACAATAGAGGAGAGACGACGAGCGAAACTTCAGATTCATGTCGACTTTAAGATAAGCTTTCAGACATTTTAAACACGTCACTGTCAGCCATCTTTGCCGAGAAATGCATTTACTTTGAGCTACAAACACAAGTCGTGTTACTGCATAATAACAACAGAGTGTGTGTGAGATCAGCGCTGGGTTCAGGAAAACACAATAAACACATTAATGAATCTGCCTCATGTAAGACATTAAAGTCTCGTACTGTTTGTGGAACGGCTGATGTGTGTTCCTGCGGTCAGTGTTAATCTCTGTCCTTCACAGATGCGGTGATTCAGGGCCGGTCCCCAAACACATTAACCCCTTCATCACCACACGTGTGTGTTTGGAGATCTGACACACACAGCTAACAAACACATGTTCTAGGAACGTTTTGAAACCAGAAACTTAAAAAAAAAAAAAAAAACGTAAGATGAACGTCCAACTAAACCGTTTCAGAATGATGTACAAACATTATTGAAGAGCAGATCACTTTGAACGAACGTTTTATTAACGTTACCGTGTGTGTGTGTGTGTGTGTGAGGAAAGTCAATCTGCTAACACACTCTCAAGGTTATGAAAACCTGGAAAAAAAACGATCCGTGTGTTTTCCGTTTACTCCCGTTTCTGTTAATCTTGTGAAACTGTGAGAAGTTGATTCTAGAACTATTTCTAGTTTTACTCTCTCACATTTATTAAAAACACAGTTTAGAAGTTCAGCCAAAAATAAATCCAGTAATTATTTACTCTTCATGTTCATGTCGTTCCAAAACAGTTGCTTCATATTTCCGTGGAAACCATCAAACATTTTATTTTTCAGGATTCTTTGATTAACAGAGTTCAAAAGAACTGCATTTATTTTGAAACAGAATCTTTTGTAACATTATAAATGTCAGTTTTGATCTCATTAACGCGTCCTTGATGAAAAATGCGTGCGTGTTTCTTTAAATGTTAAGAAGTCTTTGTCCTGAGCTGATGAATGTTGCAAAATATTTTCACTTGTTTCTCACCGATGACACGATGTCATTCTCGCTGTCACTCAAAGGTCCGTCCGTCATCGCCGGGAAACGCTTCTGAAACTATTCATACTCGCAAAACTATTTCACCTGGAAACACACAAGCAGAACTGATGAAGTCATGAGAATATTTCATCACTGTTATTCTCAGGTTCAGAAGACTGTGAACAATCAGATCAGTCCCGTAATAAACACTCACTCTGTTTCCTTTATGGATATATTACAGTTCTGTGAAAGATGAGAATAGAGATGGAGAACTACAGAATGTTCCAGGCCTTTAAAGCGGTCCTAAAATGCCCTTTTCACAAGATGTATAATAAGTCTCTGATAATAAGACTCCCCAGAGTGTGTGTGTGTGTGTGTGTGTGTGTGAAGTTTTAGCTCAAAATACCCCACATGTATTTTTATATATCATGTTAAAGTCACTTTTTGAGGGTGAGCAAAAACACACTGTTTTGTGTCTGTCCCTTTAAATGCAAATGAGCCGCTGCTCCCGGCGCAGGGGGCGGAGCTACAGGAGCTTATGTTCTGAAAACGTCAAAACTTTTAGCCTTTTATGCCAATGATGGCACACACACACACACACACACACACACACACACACCCCCCCCAGCCATTCCCTGGCAACCCTGCAGCCTCTGTGGAATGCCTCGTTGCCATGGCGACTGAACACACACGTGGCAGTGAGTGTGTGTGTGTGTGTGAGTGTTTGGTCAGGTGTGTTCACTGCATGATGTAGTCTGATAATACTGATCCAAAAGAAAAACTTAGTACTGTAAATCATATTTATTCATCTAATCTTCTACACAGCAATTTCAGTCTTAGTTTTGAAATATTATTTTTGTTAACTTACGATTAAAGAAATGTAAGATATGTTTGACGAATGTTGATGGAACATTCGAAATCTAACCTGAAGCAATGACGTCATCATAATATTTGCATACTGCATAGTGATTGGATATTTGTAGATCTAAATGGCATATTAATATCAATATCTAACGCTCCAAAGCTTTCAGGAAATGCAAATGTAGTTTCATGATGTTGCGTAATACTGTGCATTATTTATTATTTATCTCGGACATTGAATTTATGGCCGTTCAACACCTCGCTTCAGAAGCACGGACATGTCTACTCCGTGTGTAAAGATACTCTTCCTGAAATGTTTGGCAGGTTGGATGCTGTTGTCTTGGCAACGTGATTCCCTCCTCCGGCGCGACGCTCTGATTGGCCGTCAGGAGAGGGAACATTCAGCTCACGGTTCACGACATCCCATAATCCCAGCGAACACAAACACGCCTCACATGGTGAGCTGAGTTACGCATGGCAGAACTCAAGTGTAAAAGACATTAGAAAAGGAAAATATATTGATTGAGATCTGATTCAGCTCAGAAGTGTTCAGTCCAATCAGATGATAAGGCCGTTAATTGATTTGTTGGTTAGAAAAGTGATTAATTTTAGAGCTTGTGGACATTAGTGCACAGATTACCTGTGTAAAGAGGATGAGGAGGGACAGGTGTGTGACGAAGGATCCGTTTAAATCCAGCTTTTCCTCATTCCGGCCTTCAAATCTGAACACGACAGTATTGTATATTCATATCGTAGGAGTCAGAGGCTTCAAAGCGCCACGTGTTCCAGATAAAGACATCAAAGGCTCTTTCATATGCAAATTTCTGCAGCAGCGCTTAGTATAAATAAAAAAAACATGTTTCGGTGTCAACGTCACGATTATTCATGCGCACGGCTCTACAGAGGATAGGGAACCGGGCAGGAAGACTCTCTCTCCTCCGTCTGAGGAATGTTTCACACTAAAATAACAGGAGTTTTCTGCATGTGCACAGGATCACATCAGCCCGCCAGGACACCACGTCATGACTGCAAGTTTCCTTCTAAAACGAGCTCCTGTTAGGAACAACTAGTCCTTACAGAAGGCTTGTGCGTGTCTAAAGGCCCTGAGATACTTCAACTGAAGAAAAACGAACTGGTGTGACGTCATTTCGAACAAAATAAGGCCAAAGCGAAGCTCATGTGGAGTTTGTTTCCTGGAGTTTTAAAGCTTGCCAACGTGAACTTTCTGGAAAGAGTTTTATTTTATTTAACTTTTTTATTTATTTAAAGTGTCTTCTTTAAAAAGAAGGTATTCTCAAAGTTTTGAACAAACGTTCTTCCAGTAACGTTGATAGAACATTCGTTCAAAGTTATCTGGTCTTCAATGATGCTCTCAAAACACTAGAACAAAAACATTATACATCTTTCATGGAACATTTTTACATGGACGTTCGCCTAAAGTTTTTAAAATGTTACTACTTCTTTGAGGACGATGACCCTGTAGTTCGTTTTAGTCGAGGACGATGACCCTGTAGTTCGTTTTAGTCGAGGACGATGATCCTGTAGTTAGTCTTAGTCGAGGACGATGATCCTGTAGTTAGTCTTAGTCGAGGACGATGATCCTGTAGTTAGTTTTAGTTGAGGACGATGATCCTGTAGTTAGTTTTAGTCGAGGACGATGACCCTGTAGTTAGTTTTAGTTGAGGACGATGATCCTGTAGTTAGTTATAGTTGAGGACGATGATCCTGTAGTTAGTTATAGTCGAGGACGATGATCCTGTAGTTAGTTTTAGTCGAGGACGATGATCCTGTAGTTAGTTATAGTTGAGGACGATGATCCTGTAGTTAGTCTTAGTCGAGGACGATGATCCTGTAGTTAGTTTTAGTTGAGGACGATGATCCTGTAGTTAGTTTTAGTCGAGGACGATGATCCTGTAGTTAGTCTTAGTCGAGGACGATGATCCTGTAGTTAGTCTTAGTCGAGGACGATGATCCTGTAGTTAGTTTTAGTTGAGGACGATGATCCTGTAGTTAGTTTTAGTTGAGGACGATGATCCTGTAGTTAGTTATAGTTGAGGACGATGATCCTGTAGTTAGTTTTAGTCGAGGACGATGATCCTGTAGTTAGTTATAGTGGAGGACGATGATCCTGTAGTTAGTTTTAGTCGAGGACGATGATCCTGTAGTTAGTTATAGTTGAGGACGATGATCCTGTAGTTAGTCTTAGTCGAGGACGATGATCCTGTAGTTAGTTTTAGTCGAGGACGATGACCCTGTAGTTAGTCTTAGTCGAGGACGATGACCCTGTAGTTAGTTTTAGTTGAGGACGATGACCCTGTAGTTAGTTTTAGTCGAGGACGATGACCCTGTAGTTAGTTTTAGTCGAGGACGATGATCCTGTAGTCAGTTTTAGTCGAGGACGATGATCCTGTAGTTAGTCTTAGTCGAGGACGATGACCCTGTAGTCAGTCTTAGTTGAGGACGATGATCCTGTAGTTAGTCTTAGTTGAGGACGATGACCCTGTAGTTAGTCTTAGTTGAGGACGATGATCCTGTAGTTAGTCTTAGTTGAGGACGATGATCCTGTAGTTAGTCTTAGTTGAGGACGATGATCCTGTAGTTAGTCTTAGTCGAGGACGAAGATCCTGTAGTTAGTCTTAGTCGAGGACGATGATCCTGTAGTCAGTTTTAGTCGAGGACGATGACCCTGTAGTTAGTCTTAGTTGAGGACGATGATCCTGTAGTTAGTCTTAGTTGAGGACGATGATCCTGTAGTTAGTCTTAGTCGAGGACGATGACCCTGTAGTTAGTCTTAGTCGAGGACGATGATCCTGTAGTCAGTTTTAGTCGAGGACGATGACCCTGTAGTTAGTCTTAGTTGAGGACGATGATCCTGTAGTTAGTCTTAGTCGAGGACGATGACCCTGTAGTTAGTTTTAGTCGAGGACGATGATCCTGTAGTCAGTTTTAGTCGAGGACGATGATCCTGTAGTTAGTTTTAGTCGAGGACGATGACCCTGTAGTTAGTCTTAGTCGAGGACGATGACCCTGTAGTCAGTCTTAGTCGAGGACAATGATCCTGTAGTCAGTTTTAGTCGAGGACGATGACCCTGTAGTTAGTCTTAGTTGAGGACGATGATCCTGTAGTTAGTTTTAGTCGAGGACGATGACCCTGTAGTTAGTCTTAGTCGAGGACGATGACCCTGTAGTCAGTCTTAGTCGAGGACGATGACCCTGTAGTCAGTCTTAGTCGAGGACGATGATCCTGTAGTCAGTTTTAGTCGAGGACGATGACCCTGTAGTTAGTCTTAGTTGAGGACGATGATCCTGTAGTTAGTCTTAGTTGAGGACGATGATCCTGTAGTTAGTTTTAGTTGAGAACGATGACCCTGTAGTTAGTTATAGTCGAGAACGATGACCCTGTAGTTAGTTATAGTCGAGGACGATGATCCTGTAGTTAGTTTTAGTCGAGAACGATGATCCTGTAGTTAGTTTTAGTCGAGGACGATGATCCTGTAGTTAGTTTTAGTCGAGGACGATGATCCTGTAGTTAGTTTTAGTCGAGGACGATGATCCTGTAGTTAGTTTTAGTTGAGGACGATGATCCTGTAGTTAGTTTTAGTTGAGGACGATGATCCTGTAGTTAGTTTTAGTTGAGGACGATGATCCTGTAGTTAGTTATAGTTGAGGACGATGATCCTGTGGTTAGTTTTAGTTGAGGACGATGATCCTGTAGTTAGTTATAGTTGAGGACGATGACCCTGTAGTTAGTTATAGTTGAGGACGATGATCCTGTAGTTAGTTTTAGTTGAGGACGATGATCCTGTAGTTAGTTATAGTTGAGGACGATGATCCTGTAGTTAGTTATAGTTGAGGACGATGATCCTGTAGTTAGTTTTAGTTGAGGACGATGATCCTGTAGTTAGTTTTAGTCGAGGACGATGATCCTGTAGTTAGTTTTAGTTGAGGACGATGATCCTGTAGTTAGTTATAGTTGAGGACGATGACCCTGTAGTTAGTTATAGTTGAGGACGATGATCCTGTAGTTAGTCTTAGTTGAGGACGATGATCCTGTAGTTAGTCTTAGTTGAGGACGATGATCCTGTAGTTAGTTTTAGTTGAGAACGATGACCCTGTAGTTAGTTATAGTCGAGAACGATGACCCTGTAGTTAGTTATAGTCGAGGACGATGATCCTGTAGTTAGTTTTAGTCGAGAACGATGATCCTGTAGTTAGTTTTAGTCGAGGACGATGATCCTGTAGTTAGTTTTAGTCGAGGACGATGATCCTGTAGTTAGTTTTAGTCGAGGACGATGATCCTGTAGTTAGTTTTAGTTGAGGACGATGATCCTGTAGTTAGTTTTAGTTGAGGACGATGATCCTGTAGTTAGTTTTAGTTGAGGACGATGATCCTGTAGTTAGTTATAGTTGAGGACGATGATCCTGTGGTTAGTTTTAGTTGAGGACGATGATCCTGTAGTTAGTTATAGTTGAGGACGATGACCCTGTAGTTAGTTATAGTTGAGGACGATGATCCTGTAGTTAGTTTTAGTTGAGGACGATGATCCTGTAGTTAGTTATAGTTGAGGACGATGATCCTGTAGTTAGTTATAGTTGAGGACGATGATCCTGTAGTTAGTTTTAGTCGAGGACCATGATCCTGTAGTTAGTTTTAGTCGAGGACGATGATCCTGTAGTTAGTTTTAGTTGAGGACGATGATCCTGTAGTTAGTTATAGTTGAGGACGATGACCCTGTAGTTAGTTATAGTTGAGGACGATGATCCTGTAGTTAGTTTTAGTTGAGGACGATGATCCTGTAGTTAGTTATAGTTGAGGACGATGATCCTGTAGTTAGTTATAGTTGAGGACGATGATCCTGTAGTTAGTTATAGTTGAGGACGATGATCCTGTAGTTAGTTATAGTTGAGGACGATGATCCTGTAGTTAGTTTTAGTCGAGGACGATGATCCTGTAGTTAGTTATAGTTGAGGACGATGATCCTGTAGTTAGTTATAGTTGAGGATGATGATCCTGTAGTTAGTTATAGTTGAGGACGATGATCCTGTAGTTAGTTATAGTTGAGGACGATGATCCTGTAGTTAGTTATAGTTGAGAACGATGATCCTGTAGTTAGTTTTAGTCGAGGACGATGATCCTGTAGTTAGTTATAGTTGAGGACGATGATCCTGTAGTTAGTTATAGTCGAGGACGATGATCCTGTAGTTAGTTTTAGTTGAGAACGATGATCCTGTAGTTAGTTATAGTTGAGGACGATGATCCTGTAGTTAGTTATAGTTGAGGACGATGATCCTGTAGTTAGTTATAGTCGAGGACGATGATCCTGTAGTTAGTTTTAGTCGAGGACCATGATCCTGTAGTTAGTTATAGTTGAGAACGATGATCCTGTAGTTAGTTATAGTTGAGAACGATGATCCTGTAGTTAGTTTTAGTCGAGGACCATGATCCTGTAGTTAGTTATAGTTGAGGACGATGATCCTGTAGTTAGTTTTAGTCGAGGACCATGATCCTGTAGTTAGTTTTAGTCGAGGACGATGATCCTGTAGTTAGTTTTAGTTGAGGACGATGATCCTGTAGTTAGTCTTAGTCGAGGACGATGATCCTGTAGTTAGTCTTAGTCGAGGACGATGATCCTGTAGTTAGTTTTAGTCGAGGACGATGATCCTGTAGTTAGTCTTAGTCGAGGACGATGATCCTGTAGTTAGTTTTAGTTGAGGACGATGATCCTGTAGTTAGTTTTAGTTGAGGACGATGATCCTGTAGTTAGTTTTAATTGAGGACGATGATCCTGTAGTTAGTTTTAGTTGAGAACGATGATCCTGTAGTTAGTTATAGTTGAGGACGATGATCCTGTAGTTAGTTTTAATTGAGGATGACCCTGTAGTTAGTTTTAGTCGAGGACGATGATCCTGTAGTTAGTTTTAGTCGAGGACGATGACCCTGTAGTTAGTTTTAGTCGAGGACGATGATCCTGTAGTTAGTTTTAATTGAGGACGATGATCCTGTAGTTAGTTTTAATTGAGGATGACCCTGACTTTTAGTGGGTTGAAGTGGAAGTTTCCAGGCGTGTCTCATGAACTCTGCTTGGCTGCAGGGAATCGTCTCAATTGTCCTTCTTCCCACCCTGATGCCCCGGAGGGGTGAAACTGGGGAGCGGGGTGATATTTTAAGATGGACGACTTGTATTTTTAGGGCAGCTGTACGCTGCGGTGTTCACATTTCAGGTCAGCTATAAAAACAAACAAAGAGCCGAGTTGCTGTAGGAGGACAGCTGGAGCGGACAGACAGAGAAACTCACCGAACCCTAACCCATGCTCTCAGATGAGTTTATTTTTAGCGTGGACCGGTGCAGCTCTCGTGTCTGTGTGTGACAGGACTGGAGTGTAATTAAATCAGGGTATCATCTGTGTGTGCGATAAACAAAACAGGCTTCAGCTTATTTTAATAGAAGATGAGAAAAGCCGCCGCGTCCAGATGCCTGCCAGTTCTCATGTGCACGGAGACCTTTTGTGACCTGAGCGAAACACACTTCGAGAAGGATGCGCTCGTTTATTAACACATGAAAAGTGCTGTGTCAGTGTGTGTGTGCTGCGTTCACAGGCAGACGAGGCTTCTGAGCCGAGTGACGTTCAAGGAAACGAGACGGCAATGCAAATCTCTAGTGTTTGTACTAGAGGTGTACTATTATCAATAGAGATCATTTACTGTGTTTTACACGCCTGTGTCAGTCAATGTTCACTGAGCTGGTTTTCTTATCTTGTTGTGTGTGAACTTTGACTCATTGATGCATTTTATTAGGTTGCAGTGCGCAAAAATAAAAAACAATATATATGCTTGCAATATATTTGAGGGAAAATAATGGTGTAAATTAACAAAATGCATGAATGCAAACGACTGATATCTTTCAAATGAATGTTAGAAACACTAGCGTTCAAAAGTTTCGGGTCAGTTTTAAATGTTTTTGAAAGAAGTCTCTTCTGCTCACCATTTTATTTTATCAAAAATACATTAGGCTACAAACAGTGAAATATTATTCGATTTTAAATCTGTGAAGTTTTGCACTGAATGAGCCGTTGATGTGAAAAGGCCAGCGGCTGAAACGAGACGTGCTGCATTGAACACGTGCAACATTAGGCCTCAGCGAGAGTGAGGCGTGATTGCATCATCATCCTCTTCATCATCATCATCATCATCAGAGGCTCGTCTCCTGCCCTCGGGCGTGTAAACAGGAAATGTGAACAGGCTCATGATGAATGTGAGGAGAGAGAGAGAAGACGCAAACGCCTTTCATCATTTCAGTATTTCCTGAGGCGAGCCGGAGGGGGAGAGAGAGAGAGAGAGAGAGAGAGAGAGAGAGAGAGAGAGAGAGAGAGAGAGAGAGAGAGAGAGAGAGAGAGAGAGAGAGAGAGAGAGAGAATTTTTTTGAATTTTATAACACGTTTATTAAATACAATATTCTACAAAACCATTACAAAAACCTTCATTAGATTATCCCATAATCTCGGCAAAAGACAACACATCATTATCAACCCAACACAGCAATTTTTCTACACTCCAAATGTCTTCAAACTTTTCCACATTCTTCATAGATAAATAAAAAATAAAATCATGCCTTACTCTTGCTTTTATAAGCCTTTTGAAACACAATTCAACTACACAATTTGAATCATAAAGAACCTTATATCTTCTACTAACATATGTAGCCATTTTTGCTTGTCCTAAAATGAAGTTTAACAACAGTCCTTTCCTCTTCTTTTTTTTACAATATTCAAAACCAAAAATATACACCGACAATGTAAACCTCTCATTGACAGAAGAAAACAAAGTTTCCAATAAGACAAAAAGAGATTTCAGTCTCTCACAATGTGTAAAACAGTGAAAAATTGTTTCTCTGTCAGTACAAAAAGGGCATTTATCTTGCACAGTTGGGTTCAAAATTGAAATAAAAGCATTGACTGCAATAATGCCATGTAGTACTCGCCACTGCAGATCTCCAACTTTTTTAGTCAATGGTGGCTTGTAAATTAAACCCCAAACAGGCTTAAAACCATCCTCAACCATAAGGTGGTTTCTCCATGGCGTATCCACACGTTGTAATTTGTCTTTATTTATCACTCGTACACACACTTGATATAAAATCTTGCCCCCCATTGTATCAAAAACAATATCTCTTAAAATTGAGGTGACTGAGAAATTCTCCATTTCTAAAACAGTCTTAGGTATAACCATACTTGGAAAGCGATCCATTTCATTTGGGACAGTTGGTAATGATAAAAAAGTCCAATCTTCTTTACTCCTTGTCTCTCGAAATTTTTTCAGCAAAAAATGAATTGTCCTTGTTGATCTTATGCCCAGTTTCTGTGCAAACGCATTGGTATTGTCCAAAGTCTTTCCAGCCACTTCCATTAGGCTCTTCATTTTCACAATCTTAGCATTTGTCAAAATCTGTTTTAACCACGGTGTTGTATCATCACATAAATCCAAACGTGCACCATTAATCAGAGGTTCTTCTAAAAACCATTGCAAAGACTTGTAGGGCAAGGATCTTTTTATTTGTACCACACACCAAGCTTTTCTCACACTTTCATAAAAAGGAGAAATAAATCTCAGATCAAATTTAGTGCAGTCAGTCCAAAAAATATTTTTTCCAAAACCCCACTCACCAACCTTACCTAAAAGGCAAGAGGTTAAACCAGCCCACAGTACGTTTGATTTATATAAGAATCTCTGAACAAATTGCAGCCTAAAGGTTGCTTTTCTACTCTTGAGGTCTACAACACCTTGACCACCTTCTTCCTTCGGAAGATACAACACAGCCCTAGGCACCCAATGCAATTTATCCCAAAAAAAGTTTGTCATTTTGACTTGTATTTTTTCAAGAACCCCAACAGGAGGCTCAGAAACAGATAATTTGTGCCATAACGAGGAGGCTACCAGATTGTTAATGATCAGAGCCCTTCCCCTAAATGACATTTTAGGCAATATCCACTTCCACCTTTCTAATCTTCCTTCAACATTTTCACACACATTCTCCCAATTCTTCTTATTAGTTGATTTATCGCCTAGGAAGATTCCAAGGTATTTTAAACCAGACTGTGACCAGCTCATTCCACCTGGCAAAAACAGTTTTTCCTCTTTCCATTCTCCAACCAAATACGCTGCACTTTTGGCCCAATTCACTTTTGCAGAGGAAAATTTCCCATACCCATTAACAATATTAACTAGCTTATCAATATCATTTTGCCCACTAATCAAAACCATTATATCATCAGCATATGCTGACAGTTTTATCGGTGGAAAGAGATTTTCACAATTAAAACCATCTAACTCTGCTCTGATTTTATTTAGCATTGGTTCTAAAGCTATTGAATACAGCATACCTGATAGGGCACAACCTTGTCTTATACCTCTTTGAATTTTAAAAGGACTACCTAAGCCACCATTGACTTTCAATATACTTTCAATGTCACAATAGAGCACTTTAATCATAGCAATAAACTCAGGTGGGAAACCAAATGCCTTAAGAGTATGCCATAAAAACTGATGTTCCACCCGGTCAAACGCCTTTTCCTGGTCTATAGAAATCAGACCGACCTTTTGATCTAAGAGTCTAGAGACTTCCAACACATCTCGAATCAAAGATATGTTGTCCACTATTGATCTGTTGGGTACACAATAAGACTGATCTACATGGATGACCTGCCCCAATACCTCCCTCAGTCTGTTGGCCAAAGTTTTTGACAGAATCTTGTAATCGGTGCATAACAAAGACACTGGTCTCCAATTCTTAACCTCTTTGAGGTCACCTTTCTTTGGAAGTAAAGTTAAGACTGCTCTCCTGCAGCTTATTGGCAGTCGCCCTTCAGACAGACTGCTACTTAACACTGCAAGCAAGTCTTCTCCCAGGAAGTACCAGTATGCCTTATAAAATTCCACAGGCAGCCCATCTAGACCTGGTGCTTTGCCATTTTTCATGCTTTGCAGTGCCTTAAAAAGTTCATCTGCTGTCAAAAGATGCACCAGACCAGCACACGACTCCTCAGTCATCTGTGGAAGACCTGCAAGGAGGTGATTCGTTGACTGGTCCTCTCTACATTCACAGGCATACAGCTCCCTATAGAAGCTAACAGCCCTTTTCCGAATGTCAGAGTCCCCAGTCAGATCTTTCCCATCCACAGACCGTAAACATTGAATGCTCTTTTTTTGGCCATTTTTCTTTTCCAGACTAAAGAAGAATCTGGACGGGGCATCCATTTCAGAAATACTCTGAAATCTGGACCTAACTAAAGCCCCTTGAGCTCTAGTGTCCAACAGATCAGCTAGTTCAACTTTTTTATCTTTAAGAGTCTGAATCTGGCCCGGATCTCCATGAGCTCCACACAACCCTTGGAGCTCCAAAATATCCATTTCCAAACTCCTAATATTTTGAAGAGTGTCCCCTGTGACATTAGAAGTATATTGATTACATAGTTTTTCTATCTTCAACTTCCCAATATCCCACCATTGTTGTATTGAAGTGAAATTAGTCTTTTGGCTTCTCCATCCCATCCAAAAAAAAAGTAAACATTGTTCAAAAACAGCATCCTCAATTAAAGCATTATTAAAATGCCAATATGCACTCTTTTGCTTAATAGATTTAATGAACACGCTAGCTTCCACCATTGAGTGGTCAGAAAAACCAACAGGACAAATAGAGCAAGATTTAAAACACTGTACTTGATGTTTAAGACAATAAAAGTAATCCAATCGTGCTAAAGAAACACAATTGTCTTTTACATGAGCCCAAGTGTATTGCCTATCTTTAAAATGAAAATTCCTCCAAACATCACAAAGTTGGTGGGTTTTAATGATATTTGACAATTTACGTCTCGAAGCCATATGTGGTTCAATATGATTTCTGTCAATATCATAACACGTGCAATTAAAATCACCAGCAAGTATAAAAATATTTTCCATATCACACTGTTTAATACTTTCACCCAATGTTTCCAAAAATAACATTCTTTCAATAGGTTTAACAGGCGCATAGACATTAATCAATTCCATTGTGATATTTTCAAACCTGGCTATTAGCTTAATAACTCTACCTTCTATTATTTCAAAACTATCACAAGACATTGGCAGAAAATTTTTTGAAAACAAAACTGCTACCCCACAACTAAGAGAAGTCTTATGACTAAAGAAGATTTTTCCTTCCCAATCCTTCAGCCATTCTACTTCATTTTCTTTTGTACTATGAGTCTCTTGTAAAAACATAATGTCTATATTTTTAAGTTTGATTAAGTCATAGAGCTGCATCCGTTTTTTTGCATCCCTCATCCCATTAACATTCAGGGAGGCGATTTTAAAAGTGCTCATTATGAGGGAAGAGAGCAGCACTATAACCAAACAACAACATATTGCATTATTCTTGTGACTCATTCTGCGTTGTCTGGGTACGCACTTTTTGCACAAGTTTCTTTAATCGATACACCTCTGTATTCGACAAACACTCATCGCCTTTGTGTTTCATTAGATTTTTTGCTGAGTCCAAAAAGAGAGAGAGGTCAGGAAAAAAATCTATCACTTCAACATTTCTCATTCCTTTTGTACTTTGTAAGAACTTCTTCATTCGCTCTAAACCATAGCCACTGCGATCTTGACTCAGATGATCTTCTACAGAGGCCTCAGACCCCTCTTGCTCACTTCCTGAATCAGATACATCAGACATATGCGTATTGTTCTCATCTTGCATCTTTTTCTTAAACTTTTCAGCTGCTTCACAAGAATTAGATTTTCTTTTCACTGCTGGAACTTTAAAAATGTTCTCCTCTTCATTAAAGATTTCATTCTCTACCTCATCAATCTCAATATCCAGTGTCTCATCACTTCTTAGGTTTCCCTTTTCACACCCCTTACTTCCACTGTCCTCCTTCTCAACATTTACATTTATTTCTGCCATATCAGCTTGCCTATCTTTTTCCACATTCATTCCATGGTTTTGAAGGGGATTTTCAACTGCAGTGTTTACCACACTGCCTTTTTCAGGGCAAGCACGTGCTAAATGCCCTTCTTTTCCACATCCAAAGCACTTCATGTTTTCAGTTGTAGCAAAAATGACATAATCAAAACCTTCAACTTTGAATTTAAAAACAACATTTATTTCCTCAATATCCGTTTTTAAAATCATGTAAACAAACCGACGGAAAGAAACCACATGTTTCAACAGGGGAGACTTGCAACCCATCGGAATTTTTTTAATTGCAGACGCGAGCTGTCCGTATCTAGACAGTTCGCGTTGCAATGCTTCATCACTTATGAACGGAGGCACATTGGATAACAATACTTTCCTTGCAGGATTAACTAGTGGAAAAATCTTAACGAAACGATCGTTAAGAACTATACCACTTTCTACGATGTTATTAACTTTTTCAACTTTGTCCAAGAACAAAACAACAGCTCCGTTCATTCTAGAAGCAGATCGGATACTCTCGTGACCCACCACCTCTCCCACCGCTAAAACAGTGTCCTCGACCGAGCACTCAGCGCCGACCGGGACCTTCAGCCCGTGTCGGCGCGTGAGCTGCTCAAAACCAGCCCTCTCCGTCATCGTCGTAGCCGCAGCTAAAAGCTGTCCGACATGACCCACGAAACCGCTAGAACTAGTTTCAATGCTTTGTAACAGTAGACAGAGAAAAATGATGTGAAATCCGTGAGAGGAAAAAACATTTAAAACTGACAGACCTTTAGATGAAAGGAAAAAACCGCAACCACTCTCCAAGTCACACTCCACTCACTCGACCAAACACTCACGCTCACGCATGCGCAGAGAGAGAGAGAGAGAGAGAGAGAGAGAGAGAGAGAGAGAGAGAGAGACTTGTGTAAACGCAGTTAAACTGGTGCTGTTTTCCAAGGCTTTTATTCCAGTCCTGCTCAGAAATCTTGGCCTCGGGCGCGTGCCAAAATATTCATGTGCCTTTCCTCCCGAAACAAAGACTTCAAAGTTGTGGAGTGCAGAACGTGAGTGAATGGTTTCTGCTGTCATGAAATAAACACTCATTTCGATTGCCAATAGTTGCATTAGAAAACTTAAAATCTTTTAAAAGCAGTTCATATTCAGTGATATTGTTGATTTTACGCAATATCAAATGAGAACTGACGTGCACTGTGAACTGTGGCGCTTATATAGACAGGAGTGTGTGTGTGCCTTTCCAAAAAAAAAAAAACTTCTTTCGTGTTGTCATTATGGAGTTTGTAGAATTTTGAGGAAAATAATTAATTTAATTCATTTTGGAATAAGGCTGTAACATAACAAAAAGTGGGAAAAGTATATACATTCATATTTTCTTAATTTTACATGATTATATATATATATATATATATATATATATATATATATATATATATATATATATATATATATATATATATATATAATCTTGTAAAATTAACAAAATTGTAATACTAATAAATACCCCAATTTTTTTTAAATAAACGGATTTTTAAAATAAAATAATATTGTAAAATTGACCATATTAACAGGTATGTTTTGTGGAAGCTGGAAAATAAATATATTTTTTTAAATATTTTTTCTTTGAAATAATATTGTACTATAAAATGTTTAAATAATGCTGTACAAATGGCACCGTTCCAGTGGCTCGAGTCTCCAGCGAAGCACTGATTATGCAGCTTTGGGGCCGTGAGAAGAGAAGACTGTTTCCCGATGATGAGTATTCATGGATGTGTAATTATTGGATGCTGATATAATTTAAAGGCAGTTCAAAGGGTGTAATTGGTATTCTCGGATGCAGCTCGACATGATCAATGCCTGTCTCTTCTCAAAGGCTTTAATCAGATCCAGTGCTGAGCTTCAGTCCAGGCCATCTGCAGTCGAGCCGAGCCAAGAGTCTGCACACTGCACACTACACTGCACACTACACACTACACTGCACACTACACACTATAGTACACACTACACTGCACACTACACTACACAGTACACACTACACTGCACACTACACTGCACTACACAGTACACAGTACACAGTACACACTACACTGCACACTACACTGCACACTACACACTACACTGCACAGTACACACTACACTGCACACTACACACTACACTGCACACTACACACTACACTGCACACTACACACTATAGTACACACTACACTGCACACTACACACTACACTGCACAGTACACACTATAGTACACACTACACTGCACACTACACACTACACTGCACACTACACACGACACTGCACAGTACACACTACAGTACACACTACACACTACAGTACACACTACACTGCACACTACACTGCACACTACACACTACAGTACACACTACACTGCACACTACACACTACAGTACACACTACACTGCACACTACACACTACAGTACACACTACACTGCACACTACACTACACTGCACACTACACACTACAGTACACACTACACTGCACACTACAGTATACACTACAGTACACACTACACTGCACACTACAGTACTACACACTACAGAACTACACACTACAGTACTACACACTACAGTACTACACACTACAGTACTACACACTGCAGTACTACACACTACAGTACTACACACTGCACACTACAGTACTACACACTACACACTACAGTACTACACACTACACTGCACACTACACTGCACACTACAGTACTACACACTACACTGCACACTACAGTACTACACACTGCACACTACACACTACAGTACTACACACTACAGTACTACACACTACAGTACTACACACTGCACACTACAGTACTACACACTGCACACTACACACTACAGTACTACACACTACAGTACTACACACTACAGTACTACACACTGCACACTACAGTACTACACACTGCACACTACAGTACTGCACACTGCACACTACAGTACTACACACTGCACACTGCACACTACAGTACTACACACTGCACACTGCACACTACAGTACTACACACTACAGTACTACACACTGCACACTACACACTACAGTACTACACACTGCACACTACACACTACAGTACTACACACTACAGTACTACACACTACAGTACTACACACTACAGTACTACACACTACAGTACTACACACTGCACACTGCACACTACACACTACAGTACTACACACTGCACACTGCACACTACACACTACAGTACTACACACTACACACTACAGTACTACACACTACAACACAGCGCAAAGATAAAAAAGCAGCCAAAAGCATAAAGCTGACGTAATTATGAACCATCAGGAACAAGAGTCGAGTAAATAGAGTGACATTAATCATCAACTATCAAGCAAATACACATCTGCATTTCTGGTGTTATGATATTTCATTCAGTGTGTGTGTGTGTGTTTGCGGAGTGTGATGCAGCAGTGACCCCTACTGAACACACACACACACACACACACTCTCTCTCTCTCTCTCTCTCTCTCTCTCTCTCACACACACACACACACACACACACACACACACACACTCACACTCACACACACACAAACACAGCGCGAGAACTTAAAGTAATACATTTAAGAGGATTACTCAAAGGAATAAATTAAACTTTACTATATATTGACATAGAAAACAGCTGTTTTACATTGGAATATAATTTCATGAATTATTAAAAAAATACATTAATTAATTCTGAAAGATGAATGAAAGAAATTAATTCAAACAAAACGTGGAACAACTAAAACATACATACCCAACGTTTGTGTTTCTGATATTATTCTGCAGTGGATCTTCACTGCCATCTGCTGTTCTTCTTCTTCTTCTTCTTCTTCTTCTTCTTCTTCTTCCGTTTACTGGCCGCTCACTCCACAGCAGTATTACCGCCACCTACTGTACATCCTACATGGGTGATGCATCTCCTTTTATTTTATAGACATTCCTTCCCTTTTTGCCATCTGCTGTTAAAAATCGAGGGCATAATTGTTATAAACAGTAGATTTTTAAAATAATACAATGTTCTACAGGAGGGACTAATGCTCTTGCCTGGTTTATCACCATATCCGCGACTGAATAAATGTTTCACGAGTGTCTTTGTGCATTTCTGATCAGGCGCTGTCCGCGGCCGCTCATCTGTCTCTGGCTCTGACGTCACCGGGGTCCTTCCTCGTGTGGCTCCGTGAGGGTCATGCAGTCAGTCTGATCTGTGTTATTATTATTATCATCATTATTCCTCAGGCGTGTCTCTCCCGTGTCGTGTGTTTGTCTCGTCATGATGGGCGCCAGTGGCTCCAGGATCGCGGCGGGTTTGGGCGCGGCGCTGTTCGTCGGTTACTGTGTTTATTTCGACAGAAAGAGGCGGAGCGATCCCAACTACCAGCGCAAACTCCGAGAACGTGAGAGGACCTCCATACACCTGTCTGTCTGAATATATACACCTGTCTGTCTGCCTGTCTGACTGCCTATATACATCTGTCTGTCTGTCTGTCTGACTGCCTATATACACCTGTCTGTCTGCCTGTCTGACTGCCTATATACACCTGTCTGTCTGCCTGTCTGACTGCCTATATACATCTGTCTGTCTGTCTGTCTGACTGCCTATATACACCTGTCTGTCTGCCTGTCTGACTGCCTATATACACCTGTCTGTCTGTCTGTCTGACTGCCTATATACACCTGTCTGTCTGCCTGTCTGACTGCCTATATACATCTGTCTGTCTGTCTGTCTGAATATATACATCTGTCTGTCTGCCTGCCTGTCTGTCTGTCTGTCTATACATCTGTCTGTCTGAATATATACATCTGTCTGTCTGTCTGCCTGCCTGTCTGTCTGTCTGTCTATACATCTGTCTGTCTGAATATATACACCTGTCTGTCTGCCTGTCTGACTGCCTATATACACCTGTCTGTCTGCCTGTCTGACTGCCTATATACATCTGTCTGTCTGTCTGTCTGACTGCCTATATACACCTGTCTGTCTGCCTGTCTGACTGCCTATATACACCTGTCTGTCTGTCTGTCTGACTGCCTATATACACCTGTCTGTCTGCCTGTCTGACTGCCTATATACATCTGTCTGTCTGTCTGTCTGAATATATACATCTGTCTGTCTGCCTGCCTGTCTGTCTGTCTGTCTGTCTATACATCTGTCTGTCTGAATATATACATCTGTCTGTCTGTCTGCCTGCCTGTCTGTCTGTCTGTCTATACATCTGTCTGTCTGAATATATACATCTGTCTGTCTGTCTGTCTGAATATATACATCTGTCTGTCTGAATATATACATCTGTCTGTCTGAATATATACATCTGTCTGCCTGTCTGTCTGTCTGTCTGTCTATACATCTGTCTGTCTGAATATATACATCTGTCTGTCTGTCTGTCTGAATATATACATCTGTCTGTCTGTCTGTCTGAATATATACATCTGTCTGTCTGTCTGTCTGAATATATACATCTGTCTGTCTGCCTGCCTGTCTGTCTGTCTGTCTATACATCTGTCTGTCTGAATATATACATCTGTCTGTCTGTCTGCCTGCCTGTCTGTCTGTCTGTCTATACATCTGTCTGTCTGAATATATACATCTGTCTGTCTGCCTGTCTGTCTGTCTGCCTATACATCTGTCTGTCTGTCTGTCTATACATCTGTCTGTCTGAATATATACATCTGTCTGCCTGTCTGTCTGTCTATACATCTGTCTGTCTGTCTGTCTGTCTATACATCTGTCTGTCTGAATATATACATCTGTCTGTCTGCCTGTCTGTCTGCCTGTCTGTCTGTCTATACATCTGTCTGTCTGAATATATACATCTGTCTGTCTGCCTGTCTGTCTATACATCTGTCTGTCTGTCTGTCTGTCTATACATCTGTCTGTCTGAATATATACATCTGTCTGTCTGCCTGTCTGTCTGTCTATACATCTGTCTGTCTGAATATATACATCTGTCTGTCTGCCTGTCTGTCTATACATCTGTCTGTCTGTCTGTCTGTCTATACATCTGTCTGTCTGAATATATACATCTGTCTGTCTGCCTGACTGTCTATATACATCTGTCTGTCTATCTGACTGTATGTCCATATACATCTGACTATATATATATGTGTCTATCTGTGTGTCTGTCTGCCTATATCTATATATATATATCTGTCTGTCTGACTGATTGATTGAATAACTGTCTATCTACCTATCTGTCTGACTATATATGTCTCTATCTGTCTGTCTGATTATATATCTGTCTGTCTGTAATGTAAGGGTGTATTCACACCAGGAAAGTCCGATAGTTCACTTGCTTTGGTCCGGACCAAATACATTTTTTGTTGTTGTTGTTGTTTGGTACGGTTCGCTTTCACACTGCTCTTTTTGCAAGTGAACCAAAATGTGTAAACAAAACCACACGTGTGCTAAGGTCGTCCATTCATCGGACAAGGATTCTCAAGTGCAAAAAAAAAGCTATTGTATATACTGCTGACAAGTGCTGTCAACGTTAACGCTTGCGACTAAGTTTGACCAGTTTAACGTAAA
Source organism: Phoxinus phoxinus (assembly GCF_949152265.1). NCBI lineage: Eukaryota > Metazoa > Chordata > Actinopteri > Cypriniformes > Leuciscidae > Phoxinus > Phoxinus phoxinus. The sequence continues at coordinate 29,162,721 of NC_136897.1, forward strand.
TGAAATGTAGTAAATCAACAACAGATCTCACATTCCCATAACGCAACTCCGACTACGGAAGCCTGTTAACTCAAAGGCGCAGTGCTTTCTTGCAATTGGGTCGGTTCATGTTCACATCGTAAACGAACCGTACCAGAGTTCGCTTGGAACCGTACGAGAGCACGTCTTCAGCCGGGTCTCGGTTCGGGTGTTCGGTCCGCACCCGAGTGCGATCGCTGTGTTCACACCTGCCCGACAGCTCCGCACCGAGGGGGAAACCAACTAGAGCTCGATTCAATCGGACCAAAGAAGGCAGGTGTGAATACACTCGAAGTATCTCCGCTGTCCTGAGTCTGTGGTCAGTGATCCGACTAGTCGTCCGCTGTGAGGAGTGAGAGAGTGAGTCACTCAGATGTAAAACTGATGGATGTGATTTTGTCTCAGGAAGAAGAAAGCAGAAGGCATCTCAGGAGAAAGCTGGATTATCAAGGGTAAGTTTGCACACATTTATGTTTCACACGTTATTCCTCATTGATATAGTGCATTATGATTGAGAAAATGGCAGTAAGGGTTCAGTCTTCAGTCACTGGCGTGTCACGTGACCTGTGAGTGGCTGACGTGTTGTCTGGCTTTGGCAAGTTTCAGAAACCATTGATTTTTGGCAGTTTGTGTTCGTCCCTCTCTAGCTCATTTATTATGCATCTGTTGATACGATTATGTTATTTTGCATGATTGGCGTTTTATCACGACTAGCAGCTGCCAGCCACTGACGGGTCACGTGACATGCCAGCTGAAGACTGAACCCCCACTCGAAAATGGCCACATAAACAGCTCCCCGTGTGTGTGTTGCGGTGTGTTGTTCATGTGTGTGTGTTGCGGTGTAGCTGCCTGACCTGAAGGACGCGGAAGCGGTGCAGAAGTTCTTCCTGGAGGAGATCCAGCTGGGGGAAGAGCTGCTGGCTCAGGGTGAGACCCGGCTCCTGCCGATCTAGCACACGGTGCCGAGCGGTTACCCATCATGCTCTCTGCCTCTCTCTCTCAGGAGACTACGAGAAGGGCGTGGACCACCTGACCAATGCGATCGCGGTGTGTGGCCAGCCCCAGCAGCTCCTGCAGGTCCTCCAGCAGACGCTTCCTCCTCCCGTCTTCCAGATGCTGCTCACCAAACTGCCCAGCATCAGCCAGGTGTGACCCGCCTCGCTTCACTCGCTCATGCACACGTCCGTCTAACAGTTTGTAACTATAAGAAGTCAGAAGAGATAAAAAGCTACTTTTTAATGATTTATTCTGTGGCAGAAACGAGAACATGTGCTCCATGATGAGATTTAAATGTGATGCAAATGTCATGTTTTCCGCTTCTCAGCGTATCGTCAGCGCTCAGAGTGTCAGCGACGACGACATCGAATAGCAGGAGCTCCAGTGGCTCTGTGACATCACTTCCTGTCTGTGACATCACTTCCCGCCCCTGAACGCACAGATGCGGGTTTAACGAAGCGTTTCCTCTTCACGATGTTGAGTCTGTACCGAGCGTGTGCTTCAGAGACCCGACTACATCCGTTATTTGTTTTACTATCCAGTTATTATTGCATTTTCATGAATATCAGTGAATAGCTCATAGGATGTTCTTCGACTGTCTTCATGTATTAAGTTATTTTCCAAGGCTGAGGCGCTGATGTGGAATTGTGGGAAATGAAGCACGTTTAAAGGTTTCGAATAAGGAAGTTTCCTTTTTTTAAACTCCAAATAAATGATGAATCAGTGACTCGTGTGCCTGCGTTAATGAGGAGCTTTTGTGATGCAGAACTACGATTTAAAGATTAACTCTGAAGTTCACACACACTTTACTCGCTCATGTTCAGCCAATCACAGAACACCACGGTCATGTTCAGCCAATCACAGAACACGCTCATGTTCAGCCAATCACAGAGCACGGTCATGTTCAGCCAATCACAGAACAACACGCTCATGTTCAGCCAATCACAGAACAACACGCTCATGTTCAGCCAATCACAGAACAACACGGTCATGTTCAGCCAATCACAGAACAACACGGTCATGTTCAGCCAATCACAGAACACCACGGTCATGTTCAGCCAATCACAGAACAACACGGTCATGTTCAGCCAATCACAGAACAACACGCTCATGTTCAGCCAATCACAGAACAACACGGTCATGTTCAGCCAATCACAGAACAACACGGTCATGTTCAGCCAATCACAGAACACGCTCATGTTCAGCCAATCACAGAACAACACGCTCATGTTCAGCCAATCACAGAACAACACGGTCATGTTCAGCCAATCACAGAGTACTACCTTATTCGTTAGGAATCAGGAACTAAGAATGAAGACATCAGTTATTAATAGCATTTATTAATCTATCTTGATGTTAATTCATAAATATGCTATTGAATAATTATGCTTGCACAATTTAAAATATTAAAGTCAAGTTAGCTTTATTTATACAGTGCTTTGAAAATATGAAAACTTCGATGGTTACACAGATGGAAAACACAGTTTTGGAGACGGACACATCTGTGTTGATCAGACTTTATTGTGCATAAGAACACGAGCGCAGGGTTAGATGTGGACCGGCCTGCTCTTGCGGATCTTCTTCTTCTTCAGCGCTCGGCTCCTGGCGCTGGGATCCGCCGTCTCTCCTGTGAACGAGGACGCTGGCGCCGGCGCCGCACTCTTCGTGTGGCTCTTTCTGAGGGCGTGCTTCGGGCCCTTGAGTCGCGGGGCCGTCCGCCGCTCCGGAGCGCTCTTCCCGCCCGCCGCGCTCTTCTTCTGCTTCTCCTTCTTCACGGAGCGCTTCACCCGGATCCGCCGCTCCAGGAACGAGGAGCCGTTGAGCTTCAGCGCCAGCATCACCGCGTCCGGGCTCTGAAACACAGGATACGTGCGGATCATGTTTCATAAACTCTGAGAATATGGAGGAAACCGCTCAGTTTTACTCAGAGCTACAAACATATCATTGAAGATGATCAACATTGAAGAGTTTAATGTTTTTGAAAGACTTCTGCTCACCACGGCTGCATTTATTTGATAAAACAAATTTTTTAATTTAAAAACAATTTACAAAAGCTTCTATTTCGGGTTAATGTTTTTCTTTTGAACTTTCCATTCAAAGAATCCGGAATAATCATGTAAATAACCGTTTTCAACATTAATAATAATCATAAATGTGTCTTGATCATCAGATCCTCATATTACACTGATTTCTGGAGGATCATGTGACACTGAAGACTGGAGTAATGATGATAAACTCAGCTTTGATCACAGGAATAAATTAGACTTTACTGTATATTCACATAGAGAACTGATGATCTACATTATAA
>NC_136897.1:29173542-29181042 GCF_949152265.1 Phoxinus phoxinus
GGCCCGGTTCGGGGTGGGTTACGTGACGGCTCTGAAGCGCCGCTACGAGGAGGAGCTCGAGGAGCCGGCGGGAGAGGACATGAAGATCTCCAGCAAGACCGTCCTGATGGTCGGGTTCGAGCGAGTCCGGCTCAAGCAGAGGTGCGCTCGCGAACATGAGGGACACACACGGACCAGCTCTGGTGCTCTTCGCTCCAGTCGGACAGAACGTTTTTTAAATTTGTATTTATTTATTTTATTCTTCGGTATGGTACAAAACTTGGTAAAGGTTTTGGCACTTGCTGTGTGAACACACAAAAAATAATGGAGATGATTCGAAAGGTTTAATGGTCCTGTACACAACAGTCACACTCGACGAGTTCCTCTAGTGGAAGCGTTCGGTACTGCAGCCGATCAACATCTCACTGAGAGATCACTTACTGACATATCAACCTCACATCTGGAACACAACTTGCTTAGATTTTAGATTTATGGCTTTGATTTTCTCGCCGTTTTAGAGTCAAATGTGTTTTTGAAAATATAAATTTCATATAAAAAAAATTCATAACAAAAAGTAAAATTCTGTAACTTTTTTTTTTTAACTTCACTTTTTTAACTTCAGCAATAATCTGCCGAGTGTCGACTTTGAAGAGATCAAACTTCAGTCTGTCGCTCTGAAGCGTTCAAGATTTACCACAGATTAAGCTGGAAATTTTATTTTCAGGTATAAAAAGTGAATAAACGGATTATAAATACAGCGTAAATATAATTTAGTACCATAAAATCCCCTAAAAAAATAAAAAATAAATTATAAAAATTATCGAGCTAAAATATAGTACATTCATTTAATTGAAAAAATAATAATAATAATTGGTTATGTTTGACGGACATGCGTAGAGCACCAGAGGGTTAAGACATTTGTTTTGTATTACAGGTTTTATGAAATGTTATGTGAATATGCTAATAAGGCATGATCTAATTAACTATGCACACATTTCCATACATTTCCAGCTTGTAAATCTGAACATTGGATAAAGCCAGATTCATAATTCTTGTTTGATTTTGTTGACATTTTAACGTTTTTTCCCCCCAGAGTGTTTGTTTTATCACCCAATACATCAGAAAAAACTGACCAATGCTGTTCTTTTGAACTTTATATTCATCAAAGAATCCTGAAATAATAATGTAAATCACTGTTTTCAACATTAATAATAATCATAACTGTGTCTTGATCATCAGATCATCATATTATTCTGATTTCTGGAGGATCATGTGACACTGAAGACTGGAGTAATGATGATAAACTCAGCTTTGATCACAGGAATAAATTACACTTTACTATATATTCACATAGAGAACTGATGATCTACATTATAATAATATTTCACAATATTACTGTTTTTTGTTGTATTTTTAATCAAATAAAGGCAGCCTTGCTGAGCAGAAGACAAATATCTTACAGATCCAAAACTTTTGACTGGTAGTGTGTTTTTATCACTCCATAAATCAGAAAATACTATCAACAGACAAAAAAACAAATATGTTTTTCGGAGTGGAATGTTCCATAAATTAGGTGAATGATTTATGAACAAAGCTTCAGATTATAGATATGAATAATAAACAGAGCAATTCCAATAGTGTACTCACCGCAGAGAGATCGAGTGCATTACACTGACGTGTTTTCCGGTGTTTTTTCCAGGGTGGATCAGCTGACCGAAGTGTCTCTGAGGAGATGTGAGGTGTCCGGTCCCGGCCCGCAGAACCAGATCAGGAACACCACGCCAGATGTGGAGTCTCTGGATCTGTCTGGGAGTCTGCTGAGCTCATGGGAGGTTCTGGCGGCCATTACGGGTCAGCTGGAGTCCCTGCGGGAGCTGCAGATCAGGTGACCCACACACACCTGACACGAAACACAGATCAGGTGACCCACACACACACACCTGACACGAAACATAGATCAGGTGACCCACACACACACACCTGACACGAAACATAGATCAGGTGACCCACACACACACACACCTGACACGAAACACTCGTCTCCAGCGTCTTTGGAGGATCTCTTCCTCAATAGGCTGCTGTCCTGTTCGCTGCCACAGCTCCAGGTTACTGATGGTGTTCGGCCAGCGCACCCTTAGGCTTCGTCTGAGACCGGTGTTAATAAAGGACTGGATTTTCTTCATGGTAGTGACTGTTGTTCTCCAGGTCTCTGCACCGTACAGTAGAACAGGCTTTATCATGGAGTTAAAGATCCTGATCTTGGTGTTCCTAGGCAGCTCAGAGGATCCCCAGACTTTCTTCAGCTGGTGGAAAGCTGCCCTTGCCTTTCCAATCCGCACCTTCACATCTGCCTCTGTCCCTCCCAACTTGTCGACTACGCTGCCAAGATAGGTGAAGCTTTCCACTTCCTCTAGTGCTTCTCCTTCTAGCCTGATGGGAGTCGTGTCATTGTTATTGACTTTGAGGATCTTGCTCTTCCTTTTGTGTATAATGAGTCCAAGGCTTGCTGAATGAGTTGCAATGATATTGGTCTTTTCTTGCATTTGTTGCTGGGTGTGGGAAAGAAGTGCCAGGTCGTCAGCAAAGTCGAGGTCATCCAATTGTGTCCAAGGTGTCCATTGGATGCCATTTCTCTTCATTACCCAATCTATTGCCAACAAGAAAAGGAAGGGTGACAATAGGCATCCTTGTCTCACCCCTGTTCGCACTGGGAAGGCATCGGTGAGCTGCTGGCCATGTACCACTCTGCAGGTCATTCCCTCATATGAGTTCCTGATGATGTTAGTGATCTTTGCTGGTACCCCATAAGCCCCTTTCACACAGAGATTCCGGAAAATACACGGATAAAGTGACCCGGGATTTGACCCGGGTTCGTTTGAAAATGGTTCATTCACACTGCCAGTGATTTGCCGGAATCAGAGAGCGCGTTCACACACAACCCGGGTATGTCCCGGATAGACGCGTGACGTTATGATGTGACGTATAAGGTGGCGAACGAACGATCTCAGCTTCGGCGCGGATTGCAAGGAGCTCTCGGGTCTCTGCTTCAGTCCAGTTTGCAGACATCTTTTCGTTCTTTCTTGTATCGATGACGAACACAAACTTTCTTCTAACAGAGTAACAGAGTGGCACGATAACTACCACATTGCGAAGGCTCGTGCATCATCACTACGACACACCCCTTACGGCATTTGTCCTGGCTTTTGTTCACACAGCGCGCGTTCCGGGTCTGAACACGGCAATGTTACTAGGTCCCCAACCCGGCATCGATCCCGGCATTAAACCCGGGTCGTGTTTGCGTTCACACAGAAGGCGTTCCGGCAATTTGCCGGCAATTTGCCGGGTTCAAAGTGCTGTGTGAATGGGGCTATAGTGTCTCAACAGACTCCAGCTGGTCTGCCTATCCACGCTGTCAAAAGCCTTCTCATAGTCAATACAATGTACGTAGAGAGGTGAGTTCTATAGTTGTAAGTGTAATGGCATGATATTCAAACGAGCTGTTATTGCATAGAGAAGAGAGAGTTGAGTATTTCCAATTGTTAAAACAACAACAAGAATTGGCCGATTTGGTTTATTTTAAGGTTCCGTATCGTTTTCTTCAGCTTATGGGAGCATCTCATGATAACTGTGGGTTCTGTAATATGATCTTTCATCTCTTCCTTCAGTCACAATAGATTGAGTTTCTCCAGTGACCCGAGTCTCTTAAGCCCCGCCTTCTCCTGTCTGAGACTGCTGTCACTCAACAGCTGCGCACTCACCTGGACTCAGGTAATGTGTGTGTGTGTGTGTGTGTGTGTGTGTGTGTGTGTGTGTGTGTGTGTGTGTCTGAGAGTGCTGTCACTCAACAGCTGCGCACTCACCTGGACTCAGGTAATGTGTGTGTGTGTGTGTGTGTGTGTGTGTCTGAGAGTGCTGTCACTCAACAGCTGCGCGCTCACCTGGACTCAGGTAATGTGTGTGTGTGTGTGTGTGTGTGTGTGTGTGTGTGTGTGTGTCTGAGAGTGCTGTCACTCAACAGCTGCGCGCTCACCTGGACTCAGGTAATGTGTGTGTGTGTGTGTCTGAGAGTGCTGTCACTCAACAGCTGCGCGCTCACCTGGACTCAGGTAATGTGTGTGTGTGAGTCACCTGTGACCTCTGACCCCTGTGCAGGTTCTCCAGTGCGCCCCCATGTGGCAGCAGGTAGAGGAGCTTTATCTCTCTGACAACGACATCACAGAGTTAACGAGGTACATATTATTCTCTCAAGTTATTAATCTCTCAAGTTATTATTCTCTCAAGTTATTATTCTCTCCCAATCATGCGTTCCTCCACCAGACCTGATCATGTGCTGCAGAATCTCAGAGTTCTGGATTTATCCAACAACCAGATCCTGCAGGAGACACTGCTGCACATCTCACACTTACCCTGGTGAGAACTACACCATCGAGTGTGTGTGTGTGTGTGTGTGTGTCTGTGTGTGTGTGTGTGTGTGTGTGTCTGTGTGTGTGTGTGTGTGTGTGTGTGTGTGCTGCACATCTCACACTTACCCTGGTGAGAACTACACCATCGAGTGTGTGTGTGTGTGTGTGTGTGTCTGTGTGTGTGTGTGTGTGTGTGTGTGTGTGCTGCACATCTCACACTTACCCTGGTGAGAACTACACCATCGAGTGTGTGTGTGTGTGTGTGTGTGTGTGTGTCTGTGTGTGTGTGTGTGTGTGTGTGTCTGTGTGTGTGTGTGTGTGTGTGTGTGTGTGTGTGTGCTGCACATCTCACACTTACCCTGGTGAGAACTACAGCATCGAGTGTGTGTGTGTGTGTGTGTGTGTGTGTGTGTGTGTGTGCTGCACATCTCACACTTACCCTGGTGAGAACTACAGCATCGAGTGTGTGTGTGTGTGTGTGTGTGTGTGTGTGTGTGCTGCACATCTCACACTTACCCTGGTGAGAACTACAGCATCGAGTGTGTGTGTGTGTGTGTGTGTGTGTGTGTGTGTGTGTGTGTGTGTGCTGCACATCTCACACTTACCCTGGTGAGAACTACAGCATCGAGTGTGTGTGTGTGTGTGTGTGTGTGTGTGTGCTGCACATCTCACACTTACCCTGGTGAGAACTACAGCATCGAGTGTGTGTGTGTGTGTGTGTGTGTGTGTGTGTGTGTGTGTGTGCTGCACATCTCACACTTACCCTGGTGAGAACTACAGCATCGAGTGTGTGTGTGTGTGTGTGTGTGTGTGTGTGCTGCACATCTCACACTTACCCTGGTGAGAACTACAGCATCGAGTGTGTGTGTGTGTGTGTGTGTGTGTGTGTGTGTGCTGCACATCTCACACTTACCCTGGTGAGAACTACAGCATCGAGTGTGTGTGGGTGTGTGTGTGTGTGTGTGTGTGTGTGTGTGTGTGCTGCACATCTCACACTTACCCTGGTGAGAACTACAGCATCGAGTGTGTGTGTGTGATGGGCAGGTTTAGGGATAGGGGCAGTGTGTGTGTGTGTGTGATGGGCAGGTTTAGGGATAGGGGCAGTGTGTGTGTGTGTGTGATGGGCAGTGTAAGGGGAGAGAATATACAGTTTGTACAGTATAAAAACCATTACGCCTAGTATGGAGAGTCCTCATAATGTAGTTGCACCAACGTGTGTGTGTGTGTGTGTGTGTGTGTGTGATCTTCAGGTTGGAGAAGCTGAATCTGTCCAGCACTGGTTTCTCTGCCGTTGAGTTCAGTGACGCGTCAGCAGGTACAGCAGGTCACATGACTGTGTGTGTGTGTGTGTGTGTGTGTGTGTGTAAGAGCTGAACTCTCTCCTCCTGCTGTAAGGCGACGAGACGACGGCGTTTCCGGCGCTGAACACTCTGTTACTAGACGACAACAACATCTCAGAGGTCCACACACACCTGCCTTTTATTTTATTACATCTAATGTGTATTTACTCTGAGTAACAGAAGTGTTTTAATGTGTGTGTGTGTGTGTGTGTGTGTGTGTGTAGTGGTGTGTGGTGAACGAGCTGGAGAAGCTGCGTTCTCTTCTTCATCTGTCGTGCCGCAGGAATCCTCTGCTGCAGAAAGAGAAGAATCCGGAAACTGCTCGTCAGATCATCATCGCTCGACTGGGACGCCTGACGCTGCTGGACATGAGGAAGGTGTGTGTGTGTGTTCAGGTGGAGTGTGTGTGTGTGTGTGTTCAGGTGGAGTGTGTGTGTGTGTGTGTGCAGGTGGAGTGTGATGTTGAGTGTGTGTGTGTGCAGGTGGAGTGTGATGTTGAGTGTGTGTGTGTGTGTGCAGGTGGAGTGTGATGTTGAGTGTGTGTGTGCAGGTGGAGTGTGATGTTGAGTGTGTGTGTGCAGGTGGAGTGTGATGTTGAGTGTGTGTGTGCAGGTGGAGTGTGATGTTGAGTGTGTGTGTGTGTGTGTGTGTGTGTGTGTGTGTGTGTGTGTGTGTGTGCAGGTGGAGTGTGATGTTGAGTGTGTGTGTGTGTGTGTGTGTGTGTGTGCAGGTGGAGTGTGATGTTGAGTGTGTGTGTGTGTGTGTGTGCAGGTGGAGTGTGATGTTGAGTGTGTGTGTGTGTGTGTGCAGGTGGAGTGTGATGTTGAGTGTGTGTGTGTGTGTGCAGGTGGAGTGTGATGTTGAGTGTGTGTGTGTGTGTGTGTGTGTGCAGGTGGAGTGTGACGAGAGGAGGGGAGCAGAGCTGGATTACTGTAAGATGTTCGGGTCGGCGTGGCTTCGGGCCGGAGGTCACAGTGAGCCGGAGCAGAACCAGCCGAACACACACTTCCTGACGGACCACCCGCGCTTCCTCACACTCATCCACAGTCAGTCTCACACCACAGCTCATGTCACAGCGTGTGTGTGTGTGGGTGTGTGTGCTCGTCCTGTCCCGGAAGTATAGCAAAGCTTTTGCTAAAGTCATTAAAAAATTACACGAATCATTTTAAAACAACAATTATGAAACTAAGCCTTTTAGTAAAAATTAATAAAATCATAATAATAAATAAATAATTTTACAATAAAGTCAAAATAAAACGTCTAATACAAATTTAATAATAAAAAAAAGAAAAAGTAATTAAAACATTTAATTAATAATTTTAATACAAATCGGACAATATAAGCCACTTATGAAAAATAATTAAATCATAAAAATAGCAAATTAACATAAATAAATAATTTTACACTAAAAAGTAAAAATAAAACGCCTAATAAAAATGTAATCATAAAAAAACACAAGTATGTTTTGGGATTAATTTCTCCCATAGGGATTTTAAAAAGACATTGTTAAAGTTTTAATAAGCCATGAACCACACGCTCCAGATATGAGGAGCACCACGACATCAGACACTCGGACATCAGACACTCGTACGTCAGACACTCGGACGTCAGACACTCAGACGTCAGACACTCGGACGTCAGACACTCGGACGTCAGACACTCGGACGTCACACACTCGGACGTCAGACACTCGGACGTCACACACTCGGACGTCAGACACTCGGACTTCAGACACTCGGACGTCAGACACTCGGACGTCAGACACTCGGACGTCACAC
>NC_136897.1:29186042-29198542 GCF_949152265.1 Phoxinus phoxinus
GCGCTCAGACCTGCAGGGCATTGTGGGTAAGTGATGGTGATGCCGTATGTGCGCGAGCGCCTCTGCGGGAGAAACTCCTCCACCTCCATCCCATCATGACGCTCCATAGCAACCACCGCTTCCCTAGCAACAAAACAACAACACACGGAATCACAATCAGAAATGACTTCACATTTATTACTATAAAGCTGTTGCTGTCCATGTGACGTCTGGGGCTCGGCGAACACGGCACGCTCACTGCTTTAGTGTCCTCATCAGGGTGCTACGAAACTTGGTAAAGGTTTTGGCATTTGCTGTGTGAACACACACAGTCACGGACATGATTTGCAGGTTTAATGGTCCTGTACACAACAGTCACACTCGACGAGTTCCTCTAGTGGAGGCGTTCGGTACTGCAGCCGATCAACATCTCACGGAGAGCTCACTTACTGACATATCAACCTCACATCTAGAACACAACTTTAGATTTATGGCTTCAATTTTCTCATGTTTTAGAGTAAAACGTGTTTTTGAAAAAATTTGAAATTTTTCATAACAATAAACGTCAAAATTCTGTTACTTTTTTAAGTTCACTTTTTCATTGTTTTCTCTTCAGCAATAATCTGCCGAGTGTCGACTTTGAAGAGATCAAACTTCAGTCTGTCGCTCTGAAGCGTTCAAGATTGACCAGTTTAAGCTGGAAATGAAATGTTCAGGTTTAAAAAGTGAATAAATGGATTATAAATACAGCGTAAATATAATTTAGTACCATAAAATCTCCTAAAAATGTAAAATATTAAATAAAAAACATTATCGAACTAAAATATAGTACATTGATTTAATTGAAATAAGATAAAATGTTGGTAATTTTCGTCCGACGCGCGGAGAGCGCAGAGGCTAACGGCCTCATTATGCTTCTGCGTCAGCTCTACGTCACTGCTGCGGCGGCGCGGCCGCTTCATGGTTCTGCGTCAGCTCTACGTCACTGCTGCGGCGGCGCGGCCGCTTCATGGTTCTGCGTCAGCTCTACGTCACTGCTGCGGCGGCGCGGCCGCTTCATGGTTCTGCGTCAGCTCTACGTCACTGCTGCGGCGGCGCGGCCGCTTCATGCTTCTGCGTCAGCTCTACGTCACTGCTGCGGCGGCGCGGCCGCTTCATGCTTCTGCGTCAGCTCTACGTCACTGCTACGGCGGCGCGGCCGCTTCATGGTTCTGCGTCAGCTCTACGTCACTGCTACGGCGGCGCGGCCGCTTCATGGTTCTGCGTCAGCTCTACGTCACTGCTACGGCGGCGCGGCCGCTTCATGGTTCTGCGTCAGCTCTACGTCACTGCTGCGGCGGCGCGGCCGCTTCATGCTTCTGCGTCAGCTCTACGTCACTGCTGCGGCGGCGCGGCCGCTTCATGGTTCTGCGTCAGCTCTACGTCACTGCTGCGGCGGCGCGGCCGCTTCATGGTTCTGCGTCAGCTCTATGTCACTGCTGCGGCGGCGCGGCCGCTTCATGCTTCTGCGTCAGCTCTACGTCACTGCTACGGCGGCGCGGCCGCTTCATGCTTCTGCGTCAGCTCTACGTCACTGCTACGGCGGCGCGGCCGCTTCATGCTTCTGCGTCAGCTCTACGTCACTGCTGCGGCGGCGCGGCCGCTTCATGCTTCTGCGTCAGCTCTACGTCACTGCTGCGGCGGCGCGGCCGCTTCATGGTTCTGCGTCAGCTCTACGTCACTGCTACGGCGGCGCGGCCGCTTCATGGTTCTGCGTCAGCTCTACGTCACTGCTACGGCGGCGCGGCCGCTTCATGGTTCTGCGTCAGCTCTACGTCACTGCTGCGGCGGCGCGGCCGCTTCATGGTTCTGCGTCAGCTCTACGTCACTGCTGCGGCGGCGCGGCCGCTTCATGGTTCTGCGTCAGCTCTACGTCACTGCTGCGGCGGCGCGGCCGCTTCATGCTTCTGCGTCAGCTCTACGTCACTGCTACGGCGGCGCGGCCGCTTCATGGTTCTGCGTCAGCTCTACGTCACTGCTACGGCGGCGCGGCCGCTTCATGGTTCTGCGTCAGCTCTACGTCACTGCTGCGGCGGCGCGGCCGCTTCATGCTTCTGCGTCAGCTCTACGTCACTGCTGCGGCGGCGCGGCCGCTTCATGCTTCTGCGTCAGCTCTACGTCACTGCTACGGCGGCGCGGCCGCTTCATGGTTCTGCGTCAGCTCTACGTCACTGCTGCGGCGGCGCGGCCGCTTCATGGTTCTGCGTCAGCTCTACGTCACTGCTGCGGCGGCGCGGCCGCTTCATGCTTCTGCGTCAGCTCTACGTCACTGCTGCGGCGGCGCGGCCGCTTCATGCTTCTGCGTCAGCTCTACGTCACTGCTACGGCGGCGCGGCCGCTTCATGCTTCTGCGTCAGCTCTACGTCACTGCTACGGCGGCGCGGCCGCTTCATGCTTCTGCGTCAGCTCTACGTCACTGCTACGGCGGCGCGGCCGCTTCATGGTTCTGCGTCAGCTCTACGTCACTGCTGCGGCGGCGCGGCCGCTTCATGGTTCTGCGTCAGCTCTACGTCACTGCTGCGGCGGCGCGGCCGCTTCATGGTTCTGCGTCAGCTCTACGTCACTGCTACGGCGGCGCGGCCGCTTCATGGTTCTGCGTCAGCTCTACGTCACTGCTGCGGCGGCGCGGCCGCTTCATGGTTCTGCGTCAGCTCTACGTCACTGCTGCGGCGGCGCGGCCGCTTCATGCTTCTGCGTCAGCTCTACGTCACTGCTACGGCGGCGCGGCCGCTTCATGGTTCTGCGTCAGCTCTACGTCACTGCTACGGCGGCGCGGCCGCTTCATGGTTCTGCGTCAGCTCTACGTCACTGCTACGGCGGCGCGGCCGCTTCATGGTTCTGCGTCAGCTCTACGTCACTGCTACGGCGGCGCGGCCGCTTCATGGTTCTGCGTCAGCTCTACGTCACTGCTACGGCGGCGCGGCCGCTTCATGGTTCTGCGTCAGCTCTACGTCACTGCTACGGCGGCGCGGCCGTTTCATGCTTCTGCGTCGGGTTGCGTTTCACCGCCAGAACGCCGGGGGGGTGTGGTTCGCGAATCTCTTCGCTAGTTTGTTTTGGTTCCGCGAAAGAGAGAGAGTGTTGTAGCAGCCGGAGCTAATCGACGTTGAACAACAAATGATTTTATTGCAAATGTTTAATTGCAGCAGGAAAAGAAGACGTCGTTGAACACAAACAGTGCAGTGGTCACTTTAAAAATGGCGGTATAGCGGGAGGGGGAAACCGGGAAAGCTAAACTCCGGAAATGATGTATAATCTGACCAATCACAGCCCTTGCAGTCCGTGCCGCCTCGACGCGTAGTTAACATTTTTTGGAGGAGCACGTCGAGCTACGGCGGGGGGTCGGAGAGGCGTTCGTGGAGACGGAGGAGGGGGAGGAGGGGGGGGGGGGGGGGTACGCCGTCGACTCGACGCAGAAGCATAAACAGGCTTGACGGCCGTCGTACTGTACAGCCGGTGGTTCAGGACACTCAGTGAATCGCTTGAGTGACTCCTGAAAAGAACTGGTTCGTAGGAGTCGTTTGTCAGTGAACCGAACCTCCTCCAGTCGGTGTAGTAGAGCTTCGAGCCGTAGGACACGATGGAGAACGGGTACTGGACCCCTTCAGCCAGTTTCTGCCGGACACCAGAGACCGGGTCCACACACTCCACTCGCCGGGTGCCTGAGACACACACACACACACACACACACAGCTGTAACAACCGTACACAGGATTCACAATCTAACGCTGAGCTGCGGATCAAATACAACACTGGCTGCATTCCAAACCGCATACTTCCCTACTATTTAGTATGGGAAAAAGAGTAGGCGAGCGAAAAAGTATGTATGAATCCAAAAGAGTAGGCGAGAATTACCTGGGTGACGTACTAATTATCGCGAGATTCGGACTTAAGTGCGTTCCAATATGCCTACTTTCCTACTATATAGTAGGCGAAAACAGTACGTGAAGGAAGCAGTACGTTCCAAACATCAGTATTCATAAAAGAGTAGGCGAGAAGTTCCCGGATGGCTTACTGCTTCCAGCCAGATTTTTGAGTGCTCAACCGGTGGATACTCTTCTATCCCAGGAGGCCACGCGAGGGGATACGTCATTATCAAACATCACGGAGATCAGCGACGCGCGGGGTTTCAAATGTGAGTAAACACGGTTCCTTGTGTTAAAATTGCATGTGTTAAACTACTATAGAGTAAACGTTTTAACTGTTGAAGGTGTAAAGGAGTTAGACAGTATAGTATGATTGTGATTTGGCTGTAAAAACACGTTTATGTATAACGTTAGCTCTAGCTGACAGGAGCTCCAGTAAGGACACGTAAGTTACGTCTCTAACGTGGATTTACATAAACCATAAACATCTTAAAGACGCTTATTTTAAACGTCTATTTACATCTGACAGGAACATATTTTATAAGTATTGCAGAAGAGCACATCACAACATGAAATATACATCTGAGTGATATGTGTGCTATTATGTAGAACATATCTATAAAGTAACTAAACATAAGTTATCTATTTTATTTGTCCATTAGTACTGTTGATAAATTGAGGAACATGTATGTTGGATAAAAAGTTAAAACAACCTCAACATGTAAATGTAGTGTTGAGCTCATAAATCACAGAGGTTATGGGAGTCTTGTCTGGATGTTGCAGGGACAGAAGAACAGATGTGGGTTTATCCGGTGGAGAGAGGCTCATGAAGCTGAAGGCTGTCATCAAAGGCTTTGAGTGAGTATACTACAGAAATTAATAATAATTTAAATATTAAGTTGTAGTTTATTTTAATTATTGTAATTTCAAACAGAGCTATTACAGCACCTTTCTGATTCTTGATTTCTGTGCATTTGCTGCACAGCTGTTGTGGTGGAGCAGGACCTGCAAGGAAAGATGATGGCGGCATTTGTGGAAAAAAAGCGTTCTTGTCTGCTAAATAATACTGAAATCAAATGACATTGTGCTGTTAAAACTACTGCTTTTGTGTTATGTTTGTGCATTTTTGTAGGATTTCAGCAGACTGGTGTGAGCACTGAGGATGAGGAGCACAGAGCTGAATCCTGGAGATCGTGCCATGGACGAGACCCTCCATCACTCCACCGGCCCTTATTGCCTCAGATTGTGAAGCACAACACATCACGCAACAACCTCCGGCACTCCGGCACGGCTCACCTCCGGCGGTCGGCTGGGTCATCAGAATGAAGCCGCAGAATGGGAACCGCTGTGTTGAGATGGCAGTAGATGTGGTTCAGTGCCTGTAGTCTACATACATGATTGTAGTTTGAATAAAGCTTTGTTTCATGTGTTGACTTGCATTTGTTTATTGTGTGATGGTGACTTTCATTCATTCATTTACTCATTTATTAATATTTATCATTGTTGTCAGTAAATCAAATATCATTATTTAATTAATTGTTTGAATGAAAATGTAGATATGTTCACAATATACACATCTAGAGTGTATTCATGCATAGCTATGTCATATGACATACATTACATTTTGTTTGTTTTATTGATTTTTTTCAGTAAAAAGTAATATAATTAAGTATCGGTCAGTATTTGTCACGGTAAGCCACTTTTGCTTGTGGATGAAAATGTTTGGATATAAAATAAAGAAATTAACAACATATTCAAGAGATGACAATTTTGGGATTTCGTAATAAAAATAAATAATATCGTTCAGGATAAAACGGTGGGTCACATAAGTAGGGTTAAATATAAGAACTTAAATCAACCCTAAATGTATTCTCAAAATAAATGGGCAGCAGTTTCTTTAAAAAGACCATAAAATGAGCAAGTGTAATCAATATCAAGATATTTACAGATAGATGAATTAAACGTGTCGTTCAAATCTTTTAAGTTGTTGCACTTGTGATAACGCGTCGTAGGTCACATGATAACGTCAACATGGCAGATGTCCGGTTCGCATTCATACTTAACGAGATTTGGCTATAAAGTACCTACTCTTTTAGCGCTCGTTAAGTAAGTACTTATTGAAATTAAGTACCTACTCATTGAGTATGCGGTTTGGAATGCAGCCACTGACTCATTTTTAAACAGAAACAGTCAATATAACCACTTACTGAAAAAAAAAATCTTAAAAATGCCAAACAAAAGTAAAAAAATAAATTATATATACATATAAAAAATCAATATAAGCCACTTACTGAAAAATTATTTAACCATTAAAAAAAATTCTAATTAAAATAAATAATTAAAAAATAAAAACAATAAAAATAAGCCACTTACAAAAAAATTATGAAATCATAAAAATGTAAAAAAATAATAATAATTTAAAATATATCAAAATAAAAATGACTAAAAAGTAATAAAAAATTTAATGAATCACGATAAAAAATTTGACAAAAAAGTCAATAAAAATTTACAATAAAAAGTCAAAATAAAACGCCAAATAAAAATGTAATCATATATTTTTTTATAATTTAAAAATAAAACTAAAAAGTAATAAAAAAAAAAAATGAATAATTTTGAAACAAAATGATCTATATAAACCACTTACTAAAAAAAATGAAATCATAAAAATGTCACATTAAAATAAATAAATAATTTTACAATAAACAGTAAAAATAAAACAGCTAATAAAATGTAATCATAAAAATTTAAAAAAAAATATATAAATTAAACAATCCAAATAAAACTAACTAAAAAGTAATAAAAAAATGAAATGAAAAAAATAAAAATAAATAAATAAATAAGCCATTTGGTAAATTCAGAAAAAAAGTCTAATTAAAAATAAATAAATAAATAATGTTACAATATAAACAGTCAAAATAAAATACCTAATGAAAATAAATCATAAAAATAAAAAAAAATAAAAAATAAAACGATCAAAATACAACTTTTAATTAAAAAATTAAATAACTAATTTTAAAACAAAAAAGACAAAGCTAATCCGCTGAATAATGAGTAAAATCATAAAAAAAAGTCCAAATTAAAAAAGAATAATTGTAATAAATGTATGAATCGGTTCCTAAACCCCCGGAGCGGAGTTAATCTGGAGAAGAGTCCTGACCTGCATCGGCCCAGCATAGCTGGCGGGTCTGGGGGTCAAAGGTCAGTCCGTTGGGCAGCGAGAGGCCGTCCTGCACCAGAACCGTCCTGCCGGAGCCGTCCACACTGGAGCGCTCGATCTTCGGCCCGTCCCGGTCCCAGTCGGCCCAGTACAGGAGTCTGCAGACGGGGCAGAGTCAGTGTGGGCCACACACACACACACACACCGGCGACATCACACGCACCCGTGGGCGGGGTCAGCGATGATTGGTCGAGGGTTGATGAGGTCACTGTCGAAGAGCACGCGGCGCTGACTGCCGTCTAAGCGGGACGCCTCGATGCGGTCCAGAACCGAGTCGGTCCAGAACATGTTCCTGGACACGTGATCGATGGCGATTCCTTCAGGACTGCCCAGATCTGCTCACACACACACACACAAACATTTTTAATTAACATAAATCTTTTTTTAAAATGTATTAAATCATAATAATGCAGTTAAAGTATATATATTTTTAAATACAAAAATCTAAATAAAACAATTATTAAAATTAAAATTTATAAATATTTTTTTAAAATAAAACAAAAAAATTATGAAATCATAATAATGCAGTTAAAATGTCATTTAAAAAATAAAACGTTCTAATTTTTTTTAATTATTTTTTAAAATAAATCTTAAAAATAAAAATAAAACACTTTCTAAAAATGATTTCAATAAAAATTTGAATTAAAATAAATATTTTTAAAAAATCTAAATTAAACTTGCTAAAAATGATTATAATAAAATTTTTAATTAAAATAAATATTTTTAAAAAATCTAAATAAAACACTTACTAAAAAAAATAAAAAAAATAAAAAAATTAAATCCCCAAATCGTCAAATAAAATATATGAATCATTTAAAAATAAAAGCAGATAAAATGCTTACTAAAAATTGTTTTATATTTTATTTGTTAATGAATTGTGTAGTTAAATTATTGAAATATTAACTTATAATATTAACTTGAAATTAAACTCTCAGCGGTCTGTCAGATCATGTGACATGAGGACTGTAAAGCACCTCTGCTGATGATGACGCTGGTCTGGCCGCCCTTCATCTCGGCTCGACTGATGGACGGTTGAGTGATGTCAGACCAGTAGATCATGTGATCCACACAGTCAAACGCCACAGCGATCACCACTCTACCCTGAACACACACACACACACACACACACACGTCAGAATCATCATGTATAGTTCAACACACGCCGGTAACTAAAGTCTTCATGGTGAATAATGGGTTCAAATGGAGCAAAATATGAAGAGAAGAATAAACAAGTGAATAAATGTGATGAAGAGAACCACAAGCCGGCGGCGCTCCAGCTGCAGAATCACACACACACACACACACAGACACATCATCTGGTGTTTATGAGGTTCTGCGGCTGGAATGTGTCGCTCTGACCTCTGACCTCTGACCCTAACACAATACACTTCACTCGCTTCCTAATATCTGAACGTTTGTAAACCAGGAAACGTTGACAGGAGAAGAGACATGACTGTCCGTCAGGATATCAGGCAGACTGACTCCTCTGTGGTCACTACACACACTTCCTGCGGTGAGGAGTGAGGAGCCGGATTCATATCTTTATTAGGATAAACCCTTGAGATGCATCATCTCGTTTTCAAGGGGGTCCTAAAGTACATCCATCGCAAAAGAACAATGATGAAATAAACAAAAGTACAATTATACATATTGGACAAACAAATACATACAGAACCATAAACACACACAATAATAATAATAATAAAAAAATATATAAAAAAATAACAATAATATTAACCGAAATATACCGAACTTTACAACCACTAGATCAAATTGGCAGAAATACATTTGAAATTGAATGTATAAAGTATATATATATATATATATATATATATATATGTATTTGATATACAGTACATATACACAAAATAATAATACAATTAATTTAAATATAAAATTCACATTGAGTCAGCATCATACATTACAAGAGCAGTCCATCAGAAAGTAAGAAGACGAGGTGTGGTAAACCTCCCGAATGAAGTGATGATCTGATATCGGAAGGTTCCAGTCTGAGCATAACAGCTCTTCTGTGTTCTCGGCTCGGGGGCCGAAGGATAAAGCGGAGCGCCTCTAATCCTCAGTTGAAGTAATAGGAACAAAATACTGTTTTAAATAAAACGGGTAATTGAAATGGATACATTTGAATATTAGTTGAAGCCAGTGGATTTGTCTTCTTATGTTTAAAGATGGTCACTTCAGGGCATAATACATTGATGATGCGTGAGAAGGGCATCAGGGGCAGATCTGCACAGTCTGACATCAGCGGGTTTGAGACGAGAAAGGTCCGATCTCACAGAGTTTAGGTAAACAACATCACAATAGTCAAACATCGGAAGTATAAGTTGAGAGGCGAGTTTCCTGCGCACACTATAAGTGAAGCAGTTACGAGATCGATATAAAACATTAATTCCATAATTGACTTTACGTGAGATATGACCAATATGAATTTTGAAAGAAAGCTCAGAATCTAGTCATACACCAAGATATTTAAATCTTTCAACTTGAGGCAGAGGAGTACCGTCAGAACAGGTTATTATACAAGAATTGGTTTCAGATTTGAGTTTTTGTCTGGTACCAAAAATCATGAGATATGTTTTAGTTTTGTTGAGCAATAATTTGTTATGAAAAAGCCAATCCTGTAAAAAAAATGTGTGGAATTTGTGGAAGATCATGTTTAGATGTATATAAAACGGTGTCAACGGCATAAAGTTGAGCACAACAGTTATTAAGAATTGATGGTAAGTTATTAACGTAAATAGAAAAAAGGAGTGGTCCCGAAGTTGAGCCCTGGGGCACACCGCTTTGCTGAGTTAGCAGATTAGATTTATTTCCATGTAGGATTACACGTTGTTTTCTATTATGGAGGTATGCACTAAACCACAATACTGCGTTTTTAGACAGGCCAGTAGCGTAGAGCGTATCTAAAGAAGACAGTGATCAACAAGGTCAAAGGCTTTAGTCAAGTCAATAAATATAGTAAGTTCCCCATTATCTGCAGCAGAGAAGACGTCACTGGTGAGTTTAAGAAGGGCGGTGAGACCTACAGCCCGATTGAAATGGTGATAATATATTGTTTGCACTAAGAAAGTGTGAGAGTTGATTATAAATTAGTTTTTCAAACACTTTAGCAATAGAACATATAATAGATATGGGTCTGTAACTGTTAAGATCTAGTACATCTCCTCTGGAGCGACACACACCGACACACACTGATCCTGTGGGAGTTTCCCGCCAGAGACATAAATCCTGCGGTGTGTGTCGCTCAAGTGTGTGTCGCTGGAGCGTGTGTCGCTCAAGAGTGTGTCGCTCAAGTGTGTGTCGCTCAAGAGTGTGTCGCTCAAGTGTGTGTCGCTGGAGTGTGTGTCGCTCAAGAGTGTGTCGCTCAAGTGTGTGTCGCTGGAGTGTGTGTCGCTCAAGTGTGTGTCGCTGGAGTGTGTGTCGCTCAAGTGTGTGTCGCTGGAGTGTGTGTCGCTCAAGTGTGTGTCGCTGGAGTGTGTGTCGCTCAAGTGTGTGTCGCTGGAGTGAGTTTACTTGCTTTGGAAAGGGGGAGAGTGTGTGTGTGTACCGATTTTGTGTGTGTGTGTGTGTGACTCACGGGCACGTGCAGCAGCGTTCGGGCCTCGGCTCTACTCATGTGACCGCCGTCCAATGGGAGGAGCTCGATCCGGCCGCTCTGGGCGAATAAGATGTTTGCTCCGGGAGTAAGAGGGATGATGTCAGACCTGGGGGTGGGGCCAATGAGGGGCGGAGCCACATTGTGTTCAATGCCTATGGAAAGAGGGAGGGGCTTAAATACGTGTGTCTTTACCGAGCGGCTCCTGCCCGTCTCTCTTCAGTCCAGCACTGAGACTCACACTGCAGTTCCTCCACTGGCCACTAGAGATTACACTGCAGTTCCTCCACTGGCCACTAGAGACTCACACTGCAGTTCCTCCACTGGCCACTAGAGATTACACTGCAGTTCCTCCACTGGCCACTAGAGATTACACTGCAGTTCCTCCACTGGCCACTAGAGCGGCGGCAGAGACTCAGTCCCATAGACCCGCATGTTAATCTCCTCAACTCTACAGCAGAACACACATGTTCACAGTCTGGAGCAGAGAGTGGGTTTGCTCTATAAAGCTGATCTTGCCCTTCATGACGACTGTGAGGGAGTGAATGTTTCATAACTCATCCGTTTAAATGATATTAAGCCTTAAAGTTCTGCATAATGAAGGGCGTGGCCACTTGAGTGACAGGTGGACTGCCGCTGATGTCACTACTAGCGTTTGTCTGCCAACGAGTGACGTCACGCACACTACACACAGTTTTTTTTTATTATTTTAGTATTTACAGTCTCTTTACAGTACGGGTTAAACTGAACCAAAGTGAATTCTAAATCAGTGATTAAGTTCAGACTATGCAGTGGTGTGTGTTCTGGGCTCTTACACATGTGTGTGCGGCCCGGCTGTGTTCTGGACCCGCGGATCTCCTGCCCGTACGGGTCCACACACCAGCACTGGCCGAGGCCGGCGTGGCACTGCAGCGGGTCGTAGGCCCCGGACCCGTCACAGGACGGCACGTACTGACCCGTGGAAGAGTCCGACTCCAGCACTGCTACCCGGTGCCGCTCACACACCGTCGGCTCGCCGTCTGCAACACACACACACACACACACACACACTGCTCTCTCTGATCATGTGACACACTGCAGGTTTCCCTGTTCTGTGCGAGACGCGGCCGGTTCTGCCTGTCTGGGTTTTGGGGCCCGGGGCCTTTAGGAAGTGGATCTGGGGACGTCTGGTGCTGATGACCCGTGTGATCGGCGTACACACACACACACACACACACACACACACACACACACACACACAGACACAGACACAGACACAGACACACACACAGACACAGACACAGACACAGACACAGACACAGACACACACACAGACACACACAGACACACACACACACACACACACACACACACACACACACACACACACAGACACACACACACAGACACACACACACACACACACACACACACACACACGGCTCTGAGAACAGGAACGGTCTCATGTGCTGTGACTTCAAAGGCAAACGGACTCTTATATGTTTCTTGTCTTATAGTGAATGATTCATTAATTTAGTTTATTAATTATTTGTATTTATTCTTTCTGTATTATTTTATCATTTTAATATTTATTTTAATACAAAAAATTAAATTAAAATTGTCTCTGATGCATACGGAAGAGGATTGGGGCCAAGAATAATAAAATAATAAAACCATCTCGAGATCAAAGTCATTATAATGTGAGATTAAACTCACTAAATTTCAAGAGAAAAAAGTTTAAATAAAATGTTGAGAATAAAGTTGTTGTGTTTCGAGAAAAAAGTCATTAAATTTCCAGAAAAAAAAG
>NC_136897.1:29203542-29226042 GCF_949152265.1 Phoxinus phoxinus
GGGACATCATCAGCACGGCAAAGTAGCGCAGCATCTCGTTCCGCTTTCTCAGGGAACAGGGTTACAGTTCAGTAACCGGAGAAGTTCCCTTTCGAAAGCTACAATCGATGCTGCGCTGCTCAGCGCATTGGGAACGAGAATACGCCGCCGTGCTTGAAGATGTCTGGACTCCCACGGTTGTGCAGGTGTGTTTCAGGCGTCCGTCGTTAGCAGTTTGCGACGACACGGCGCCCCTAAAGTGGGACCCAAGGCGAGGAACCGGGGTCTGAACCACAGAGAAAGTGTACGAAGCCCGTACTGAGGATTGGCTCTTGGATGAAATCCTCAGGCTTTTAGCCACAACTGAAACGGTCTCATATGCAACAGCCCCAGAGGAATCACCGTGGAGGCTGACGCCATGAGACCCAACATTCTTTGATACTGACGAACAGTACGAACTTGGCCTAGCTTGACGTTGGTCATGGTCTGCCGAATGGTCTCGATTCGAGCAGGAGACATTTGTGCCCGCATCGTAACCGAATCCCAAACGATCCAGAGATAATTCGTTCTCTGAGCAGGTGAAAGAACACTTTTCTTGGTGTTGAGTTTCAGCCCTAGAGAAACTAGATGAGCTAACACGATGTCTCTGTGTTGGAGCGCCATCTCTCGCGATTTTGCCAGTATTAACCAATCGTCGATGTAATTCAAAATGCGAATGCCCTGGAGTCGTAATGGAGCCAGTGCTGCATCCATGCATTTTGTGTATGTGCGTGGTGACAGTGCTGGACCGAATGGAAGAACCCGAAATTGGTAAGCTCCGCCCCCGAAAGCGAACCTCAGTTATTTCCTGTGTTGTGGCAATATGAAAATATGCATCCTTCAGATCGATCGTGACGAACCAATCGTGATGTTGTATTTGCGACACGACCGTCTTGACGGTTAACATCTTGAACTTGAGTGCTTTGACTGTGCGGTTTAAGCCTCGAAGATCTAAGATTGGACGCAACCCCCCGTCCTTTTTGGGTACTAGGAAGTATCTGCTGTAATAACCAGCATCTGCTCTGGTTTCACAGTAGTGACAATCACGCCGTTGAAACGCGGAGGACGACGAATAAATTGGATTCTGTATCCTAACTGTACTGTGCTTAATACCCACGCAGAAACGCCTGGCAGAAGTTTCCACGCTGCCAGACTTTCTGAGAGTGGTATTAATTTTAATACTCCCTTTTGGGGGGTTGTTAGATGTTCCGTGTCCGGAATGATGGCCGGGAACGACGGAACATCTAACATTTCGCTGGAAACCGCTGCCCCCCGAGGCACGAGAGGTGGCGGGGATGGAGTGGTTTTGTGAGGGTAGCGGGAAGGGACGAACAGATCTTGAACGCGCCCCATCCCGCGGGGGACTACCCCCACTAGATTGGGCGCAAGACCATCAGGACTTTCTCTTCTTATTAATGATAGTCCTGAGGTCTGGCTTGGGAGGTTGCTGAGCGCGGCGAGCCTGTTCCCAATCCCTGTGAGGGGGAGCACGGTCCGCCACGCTCTGCTTTTTAATCTCCCTAGGTTTTGAAGGACCGGGGCGAGGCTGGGTGGCCGACAGCCCCTCCCCTTGAGTGCGGCGAGGAAGGAATTGAACGAATGCCTCTTCGTGCTTTTTAACCTCCTTAAACCTGGTGACAACAGTATTCACAGAGTCTCCAAACAGGCCAGATGGAGAGATAGGAGAGTCCAAAAGAAACAAACGATCCTTCTCTTTGATACCAGTTAAATTAAGCCACAGATGCCTCTCCGTGCTGACTAAAGCCGACATTGAACGGCCGATGGCACGGGCCGTTTGCTTGGTCGCACGGAAAGACGCGAGAAGTATATGGTTTACTCCATGATTTAGCCAGCTCATCATGGAGGTCCTCGAAGAAGGGAAGAGACTGATGTTGTGGTCTCTCCCCCCTGCCACCGGACAGAAACCTATCCTCTAGCTTACTTTGTTTGGGGGTCTCTTGTTCGCGTGGCCAGTCAAGCTGTAACCTGGCCACCGCGCGAGTAACCACCTCGAGCAATTCCTCGATCAATTTTTTTCCACGAGAGGAATGCTCAGAGGCGGGCTCGTGGTCCGAAGACCCAAGAGATATATCATCCCCCTCGTGAACCGAAGAAGCACCAGAGCGCGCTTCGAGATCACGAGAAGGGATGCGTGGATCAGGTGACGCAGCAAGCGAAAGGGACGGACCCGTCTCTTGCTCGTCACACAGATCCATGCGAGAGCCCCACGATGGCAATGTGGGTGCGGTCTGGAAATAGTTCAGACGAGAGCGCAGCATCTTAACAGTGAACAGTTCACAATGCTCGCACTCGCCCTTCTCTATAGCCAGAGCCGCATGCTCTTCCCCCAAACAAACAAAACAGTAATCGTGTGTGTCCAGCTCAGACATGGGACGGGAGCATGGAGGAACACAACGCTTACTGATTTGTTGGCTCATTTTCTCCTCTTTTTTTACTTTTTAAACTCTGTTTGTAACGTGAGAGAAAAAGATTTGAGAAATGAGAATTTTCTGCACACTGCCTGATGAAAACTAACTCCTAACTAAGATCTGAGAACAGATAAGAGATAGAGAGGGTTTCTAGACGCACACATGCACAGAATGGTCTGAAGACAAAAGACCTGACGATGCACCTGCGGCTCATCTAATTATAGCCTCGTGTCGCGGGGGCGCGCCGATGACGTCACCGACCGAGGCTATATTACCTCCGGGTCAATTTCATTGACGTGTTATACACAATATTCACAGCTGGTCACGATAAAATATGTTCCCAATGCGCTGAGCAGCGCAGCATCGATTGTAGCTTTCGAAAGGGAACTGATGATCTACATTATAATCATATTTCACAATATTACTGTATTTTTGATCAAATAAGCGCAGACTCTTTCTAAAGCCGATAGTGTAGTTTTAGCACTAGCCTGTCAATGATCTACTTTAAGAGTGCAATACTCTTGTAGCACTCTGGGATTTTGCTTAAATATAAAGTGCATTACAAATAAAATTTATTATTATTATTATTGTAAGTTTGCTCACTGTGGACGGAGCCGATCTTGTTGCTCATGGCGAAGCGGATCAGCTGGTTGCTGGAGTCGTACATGACGAAGACCTGGTCGACGCTGAGCTGCTGGCGTTCGGGCTCCGCGAGCGAGAGCGCCCCCTGTGGACAGCTCTGGAAGCGCAGGCTCTGGCTCCACAGGTAGCTGTGTGTGCGCACGCTACCGTCAGGCATGCTAACGCTGTATTCCCGCCGCGACGACGACGTGATCACTGAGAACATCACACAGACACACAGGTATTAGAACACAACTCAAAATCTTCCAGAGCATCTATTGTAGAAACCTTTGATCGACAAGGAGAATTCAGAGTTTGTTACTGGTATAAATTACATTTAATCCGCACTCATATACAGTGTTGAAAGTTATTTTAAAAGTAATGCATTACAATATTGCGTTACTTCTTTAAACGGTACCTAATTGCGTTACTTAGTTACTTTTAATGGAAAGTAATGCGTTAAGTTACTTTTGCGTTACTTTTCCTCCCCTGGGCTGGGCTTGCTTGTTTGTTTATTAATGACAACAAATTTTTTTCTATTTTTGGCAAATGTTAAAGGCCCTTTCACACCAGAAGTGAATAATCCTCAGGCTGAAGGAAGGCTCAATCACGCAGGTGGAGTTGGGGAGGTGGAGATGGGGAGGTGGAGATGGGGAGGTGGAGATGGGGAGGTGGAGTTGGGGAGGTGGAGTTGGGCAGGGGGAGGTGGAGTTGGGCAGGGGGAGATGGAGTTGGGCAGGGGGAGGTGGAGTTGGGGAGGTGGAGTTGGGGAGGTGGAGTTGGGGAGGTGGAGTTGGGGAGGTGGAGTTGGGGAGGTGGAGTTGGGGAGGTGGAGTTGGGCAGGTGGAGTTGGGGAGGTGGAGTTGGGGAGGTGGAGTTGGGGAGGTGGAGTTGGGGAGGTGGAGTTGGGGAGGTGGAGTTGGGCAGGTGGAGTTGGGCAGGTGGAGTTGGGCAGGTGGAGTTGGGGAGGTGGAGCTGGGCAGGTGGAGTTAGGGAGGTGGAGTTGGGGAGGTGGAGTTGGGCAGGTGGAGTTGGGCAGGTGGAGTTGGGGAGGTGGAGTTGGGGAGGTGGAGTTGGGGAGGTGGAGCTGGGCAGGTGGAGTTAGGGAGGTGGAGCTGGGCAGGTGGAGTTGGGGAGGTGGAGTTGGGGAGGTGGAGTTGGGCAGGTGGAGTTGGGCAGGTGGAGTTGGGCAGGTGGAGTTGGGCAGGTGGAGTTGGGGAGGTGGAGCTGGGCAGGTGGAGTTAGGGAGGTGGAGTATATGCTCCAGCGGTTAACTGAGCGATTAGATGGGTTCACTCTTCACAAAATTACGTTGTGAACTTCACTAATTTTTGGTCCCAAATTTTTATAAATGTAACTGGTAGTCACTGTGTGAAGAGTTTTTGGGTATAATATATCGCAGTTTACTTCATTTTGCTCTCCTCACTTACAGAAATGAACCATAGTGTCCTGCACACACTAGTGAACAATATAAAAAATGATATCTGCTGTGAATAGCGAGTGCAGAGAGGCGGTCCCTCACGGCTGCTGGAGTGCTGGTAGATCTCGCTGTACGCTGGGATCTGGACCGTGGCTCCGGGCGGCACCTCGGGGATCCTGCCGTCCAGCTGTGTGTTGACCAGCAGGTGATCGTGCTCATCGATGCCCCCGAACTCCTGCATGATGCTCAGCTTCTCGTTGCCGGGCAGGAACGTGACCTCGGCCTGGCGAGTGAAGACTCCTCCTGTGGACACGAGAGGAGGAGACGGGTCAGTGACCTCTGACCTCTGACCCTGAGCATGTGTTTCCACTGCAGATCAATCTCACAGGAAAGGCTTGAGAGTTAATATCACGCAGAGAGAGAAGAAGAAGGAGAAGCAGGAGATTCCATGAGGAACAACAGTTTATCCATTCACAGTCACAAATAATAATAATGTTGCAGAATAATTTCAGAATTAAGGCCCGTTCACACAGAGGACTATAAATATAAAGATTTAATAATAATTCTAATTATATAATCATAGCAGAGTCCACGGCACTACTATAATAATAACGGCACAGAGGAATGTTTATCCAGCTGACGGACGATAAAAACACTGACAGCCAATCAGAATCCATCCTGCTTCAAGAGCTGCAGCATTTAAAGCGACAGACGACATAAACTTAATAACAGTGATGGTGTTCTCTCTAAACACTGATGTGTTCTCCCGCTGGACGTGTTACCGATGAGGCTGAAGCCGTTGTGGTATCCGGGCTGCTGGAGCGCGAAGGCCCATCCGATGGCCTCTCCCAGAGCCGGCAGCGTCTGCAGCGATGATCCCACGCTGGCCGGGACGCTGCTCACCGCGATGTACGCTCGCCCGTCGTTCGCCACCACATACGAGTGCAGGTCGTTGTTGGAGAACTCCACCGGAGACGGAGAATCCCCCACGAAGACTCTGCCGTTCAGCTTCCCGTTCATCCGCTGGGGTTTCCCTGTGGATCCGGAACACAGCGCCATCATTCATGGGTGTTTGTGGACAGAATGGAAGCTTATATGTAAGGCATAAAGTAGATACAGCCGGTTGTTATCTCAGAATAAACCCGACAGGGAGACAAGGATCAGGACTTCAGCCTGAAGGGGTTTATTCTGAGATTTAACATGCGGGTCTATGGGATTGAGTCTCTTCTGCAGCCGGCCTCTAGTGGCCAGTGGATGAACTGCAGTTTAAGTCACTCAGTGTTGGATTGAAGAGAAAGACGGGGAGGGTGCAGCTTCGCTTCAACGCACCTTCAGCGACGCAATCCTTGCCGTTGCCATAGTAACCAGGTTTGCAGTGACAGCAGTATCCGTCGGCGTAATCTCGGCATTCGGCGAAAGCAGAGCACTTGTGCTTGTTGCTGGCGCACGTCTCGTAGTTATAGGAATACACTGAAATAAAAACAGATATATTAATACATATGTATGGAACATAAGAGTTACTCAGTGTAGCCACAGCTTTCCTCTGACCTTCGACGCTAAGCTCGTCTTCATCGATGATCAGAACCTGCGGGTTCTGCCGGGTCTGCGGGTTCTGCGGGGGAACGTAGCGGTACTGGAGCTCGTCAGGGGTGGAGGACTCGGAGATCAGATCCGGACCGGACGTGAGCGTTTCATACGGAAGCTCTGTGACCTCTGTGACCTCCGTGACCTCTGTGACCTCGCCGGGCACGATGGAGCTGAAAAACGGAGAAGTGCCGATCTCGAAGACCCAAATGCCAGGTCGGCCCGAGTTTGTCTTCCTGAGGAGTTTGGAGAGGAGTTGCAAACAATAAAGGGGTGGTTGATTATGATTAGACTTTTCTAACTGTAGTTAGTGTGTAATGTTGTGTTTTCTAACTGTAGTTAGTGTGTAATGTTGTGTTTTCTAACTGTAGTTAGTGTGTAATGTTGTGTTTTCTAACTGTAGTTAGTGTGTAATGTTGTGTTTTCTAACTGTAGTTAGTGTGTAATGTTGTGTTTTCTAACTGTAGTTAGTGTGTAATGTTGTGTTTTCTAACTGTAGTTAGTGTGTAATGTTGTGTTTTCTAACTGTAGTTAGTGTGTAATGTTGTGTTTTCTAACTGTAGTTAGTGTGTAATGTTGTGTTTTCTAACTGTAGTTAGTGTGTAATGTTGTGTTTTCTAACTGTAGTTAGTGTGTAATGTTGTGTTTTCTAACTGTAGTTAGTGTGTAATGTTGTGTTTTCTAACTGTAGTTAGTGTGTAATGTTGTGTTTTCTAACTGTAGTTAGTGTGTAATGTTGTGTTTTCTAACTGTAGTTAGTGTGTAATGTTGTGTTTTCTAACTGTAGTTAGTGTGTAATGTTGTGTTTTCTAACTGTAGTTAGTGTGTAATGTTGTGTTTTCTAACTGTAGTTAGTGTGTAATGTTGTGTTTTCTAACTGTAGTTAGTGTGTAATGTTGTGTTTTCTAACTGTAGTTAGTGTGTAATGTTGTGTTTTCTAACTGTAGTTAGTGTGTAATGTTGCTGTGTGATCATAAAAAACATTTGCAAAGTTACAACGCTCAAAGTTCAGAGCAAAGGGAGATATTTGCTTTTACAGAAATCGCTTTTTAAGAACTACAACAAACGGCTGGTAGGAACTACAATGAGCTTCTTCACGGTTTCTTCACCCTTCTTCTAGGGTTTGTGATGTTAGTGACATCACAAACTCTAAAATGTACATAAACTCCGCCCCCAGGAACACAATTTATAGATTATCAGGACAGAATATGCAGAAATGTCCTGTTGCTTCTACATGTTGTCACTTCTTCTCGAGTCTCTCCATATTTGTCCGACTCCGGTTTGAACATAAAAGGCTAACATTTTTGAAACTTTCACACAAGCTTTTGAAGCTCCGCCCCCTGTGTCGGAAGCAGCGGCTCATTTGCATTTAAAGGGACACACACAAAAACTGCGAGGTTTTGCTCACCTTCAAAAAGTGACAATTTGAACATGCTATATAAAAATATATGTGGGGTGTACACACACACACACACACACACACACACACACACACACACACACACACACACACACACACACACACACACACACACACACACACACACACACACACACTCTGGGGACATCAGAGACTTTTTTTACATCTTGTGAAAAGGCCATTATAACAGCGCTTTAAAACTGCACCTTCTGAATCACATGTTCTCATGTTGTGACGAGATTAATGAGACCCACAGAACTGTGTGTAAAGTGTCTTACTGTGCGAGAGCGCGGACCGACTCCTCGCTGTCTTCAGTGATGCGATAGTAAGATCCCTGAGACTTGGACCAGCCTAGCCAGCCCGACACCAGGCCTTCACTGAACCCGGCCTCGACCCGCACGTCTTCATCATCTACGAGCGAAGAGCTGAACTGAGTCTCCAGCTCGGGATACAGCAGGACAGCGTACGACGCCGAGTCCATGTTTGCTACGACTAGCTGGAACGTATTTCTCTGCAGGAGAAGTTTGAAAGCATTATTTGTCATGCTGAACATGTCGTGTTGTGAGCTGAATAATCTTCTGTAGAGCTGGAATCACTTTCACTTGGCAACATTAAAGGGTTAGTTCACTTCAGAATTAAAGTTTCCTGATCATTTACTCGCCTACACTTCTGTCAGGACCACTATCGTCAAATACGATTGACATTTAGCATATAGTTTGGATTGGCGGTGTGGTTCCGTTCTGGAAGAACTCCCTGCGCAGCAATACCCCCCCTCAGGGTGACCAGAACAGAACCAACATGAATGTATTGCAGATATCATTCATTAATTTTAATGACAACATAATTAGAGAATTTTAGTCTGATTGAGGGGTAATGAGAAGGCCAGATCCTGACTGGAGACAGGAGGAGCTGGGGAGGGAGGAGGGTCATCGCTCTTGAGGAACGTGACATCTGCTGATAACACTGAAGAGCTGATACATGTATACGGTGATAGTGTCGTATTCCTATAGGCAGAGGATCAGCTGAGAGTCACTGATGAGAGCTTGACTAACGTGACCTGCCAGAACTAACGCTACGCTTGATGTCATCCCAGATGTTCATGTCTTTCACACACTCCAGATGTTCTCCATATAGTGACTTCAATGGTCCAGCGGGTCGAAGGTCCAGATGTGAGTATCAGCTTCAAAGTCTCTCACGATCCAGCCGAGGAATAAGAGTCTCATCTAGACACACCAGCCGACATCTTATAACAAAATAAACACTTATATACTCTTAACCACAAATGCGGGTCTTGCACTCGCTGTGATGAAAGGTCATGTGTGTTCCGGTTCAGAAATGTAGAGTAGAGCGAAAAACTCTCATTTTCTCCAACTTCAAAATCGTCCGACATCGATGTTTTACCTTTTATTTTTTGTTTGTTTTGTAAATGGCGTTTGACTCACTCTTTGCATGTTCGCTCTGTAAACACTGGGTCTGTTCTTCCGCCGACGTCACGCTTGACCTTTCAACCTGAGCACGTAATGTGTGTCGAGAAAGAGAACATGAACATCTTGGATGACGTGGGAGAAAGTACATTATCAGGAAATCTTCATTCTGAAGTGAACTACTCCTATAACATTGCTATTTTCCTTGAAACAATCAGTGCTGCAAAAGGTGGTTTATAAATAAAGTCGGCTTGACTTCTTAACTTACGCTTGGAACTGCAAAACATTCAGATTTCAGGGACGTACCATTAACTCAAGTCCATCTCCTCGCCCTCGCTGACCCTGAGCCAGCACGTTCTCCCAGGTCACGATGACGGCGTGAGTGGGCTCGACCCCGTCGTCATTGGGGAACGCTTGGCTGATGTGATCCGCGGCTCTCCGGAGGACATCCGGGCTGTTCTCCTGCCGGAAGTAAACGTGTCCGGCGCCGTCGCTCGTGTCCAGATCTCCCAGGAAAGCTGCGATCATGCCGAAGCTGGCCGGCATCTTCCCCAGGTACCCGGACTCCTCGCTGGGTTCGGCCAGAGACACGAAGCCATTAGTGCTGACCTGCAGAGAGCAGAACATCAGCACACGACGGCGGAAACCAGTCTGCGTCTGTCTGAGGCAAGCCGAGCACTTGAGCTCTGATCCCAGAGGCATTTATAATCCTGGCAAACAAACCTGTCATATTTTACTGAATACTGTTAGTATTGATCATCTGAACAAACTAACCTGAAGTTTTACACTTCTGTGCAGAACTTTCAAGGACTAATACCTCTTATCATGTGGCCTGTTGAGGAGAGTATCTTATAAACATGCATATCTAGCAGAATACAGAACACACTAAATATACTGGATAGTCTTGCACATTGCAATAAAGAACACTTGCATTACAAAATGCATATTTTGGTTTATTGCAATAAAAACACGCAGTATTTTCTTGCATTTTTGAATAAAAAGATTAGCATATTCGATCATATTGCTATAAAAAAGCTTTGCATATTCTTGTATATTGTGAGAAAGCTACTTAAAGCACAAAAACAATGTTCATGATTATAGTTTCCATCAATAAAAGAATCAATAAAGTATAAAACAAGCCATAACGATAAACATTTGTAAAAACTGAGGTGTTCTTCTTACAAATGTTGCAAATTTTAATAGCAAGCATACATTTAGCTTAGTTTAATTATTAATTATACGAGTGAGAAACAATGGCTTGTGATTGTTTTAGTAATTGCAGTTGTTCTTGCATTAAGTCCCAGTGTAAATCAGCGTCTGCTGCAAACCACACACACTGCACAGGATTGGGAACGGCCTCATAAACCAGCAGTGGTGTGTTCTGGGATCTGGCGGCGCACTTGAAAGGCTGGTGTGCCACTTAAAGTGTGTGTGTTTGTGTGTGTATGAGCTTTTCTTTAACGAGTTTCTTAAAGTGAACGGCAGGGGAGCAGCTCAAGCTGTGAGGAGAAGCTCTAACATCTCTGACTCGAGAGATCGGGAAACAAACTAAACAAATAATAGTTCTGTCACAAAATCCAGAGTGACTCCTGGAATCTCCAACCCCGAAGAAAGCCAAACCCTGATAACCCTGAGCTTTAGAGAGACTGAAGCGCCCACGGATCGAAAGACCAGAGAAACACACGGACCGACTGGACAAACCTAAAGCATTACACACTTATCGTGGGTTTGGTGAAGTCAAATATTAAATATATTTGTGTGGATAATAAGATTCGCTTCTAAACTTCAGCGCAGAAATGAACAATGACTCTTGGCTTTATGGAAGAAGCTTGAGCACAGAAGGAGAGTCGTAGATCTGAGAGTGATTGACCCTACAGCTTCTTCACAGTGTGTGTGTGTGCGTGTGTGTGTGCGTGTGCGTGTGTGTGAGAAACCCTGAGAAACACACACATCCTCCAACAGACTGACCCAGCGGAGATTACCCCTATAGACCTCTATATGATCATCGTGATATTTCCACACAGTCTCCTCAGTCCTGCTGTGTGTGATCGAGAGTTTAGACTCTTTTATCCAGTGAAAGTCTGTCCTCCTCCAGCTCGAGCTTCCCGAGTCTTTCTGTGGCAAATCTGCTCTGATTTTATCAAGTAAACGCAAGAATAACTTTGATATTGTTAGTAATATTTCAGCTGGACTGAATCAGGTTTACTGATTATAATCATTTATTGGAAAAATCATGAGTATCAAATATGATCATCAGGCTTAGAAGGTTTATTTGTTCATCTCTCAATCATCATTGTATTGCATTATGTTTTAAAAATACAGATCATAAAACTAAGCATTTAAATGTCATCTTACTAAGGCCCCGTTTACACGATGGGAAAACGCAGATATTTCTCTGCGTTTTGGCCTGTCATTTACACGAAAACGCCGTTTTTATCCCAGAAAACGATTATTTCTAAAAACTCCGGCCAAAGTGGAGATTTCTGAAAACGCCGGCTATGTGTTGTCGTGTCAACTGGGAGAAACGGGGTTTTAGGTTCTCTCTTGTCGATTCTGAGGATTCTGATTGGCTTGCATGGCTTTATCCTTCTCCCTACACTGCCGCCCATAGGTTTGGCATAGTTATAAAGGCGCTTGACGGCGTATTTATGCGGGTTGTGTGCACGATGTTATTATTGAAAACGGAGGGGGGGAAATATTCGTTTCTCTAAATACCCGGCTATGTGTAAATGTGGCCTAAGACATATTGATATTCATATGCAATTTCATCACTTTTAGTCCATATAAATATCAGCATCTGCAGTAAATCGCATATTTTTGCTCAGTTTGATCAGCATATTCTCATTATATCAGACACTATATGAGCCACAAAAGCCTGATGCATCAGATATGATACTCAACATAAAACACATATGCAAACTTTAAAAAAAATATTTCAATAATTTTTCTAAATAAACTCCAAAAACTGATTTTCCTGTGTATTATGTGTTGTCAGGCTTCACAGGGTTAAACCCCATAGAGTGGAAAAAAATATATATATTATGAGCTGTAAACTCATAATCCTGGACCTGAATTAACTCATAACTCGTGTTGAGTTCGTCCGGGTCACATGGCAACCTGTGTTGGGAATCTCCATCAGGAATGTAAATGCTATAGGAAGTGAATGGAGAACAGCAGGACAGGAGGAAGAGCTTATAAACCTCGGATCTTCAGATCAGCCTCGGGCTCAACTTCTTCCACGCTTAAAACACACAATCACACAAAGGCACTTCTGTCTCCCGAAGAACTGATCCTCCAGAACTCTGTTTCTAAGAGCTTGTGTTTCTCATCTCTGCTCATGAAGTAGTTCTTGAGTCGGATCGCAACAACAGGGACGATCCTTCCCACGAGTTCCCACTGCAAACACAGGGAGGGATTCATCCCTATGGAATATATATCACTCCTACAGGAAGATGTGTGATAAGCCACAGACAGCTGGAATATGAAGACTGCTTCAGCAGATCTGAGCTCTACGGCATCAGAAGTCGGAGGCTTTCCTAGATGTTTATGAGTAAGTCATTCTGTTCAACACTTCCTGAGCCGAGAAACATCTCAACAAACACACGAGAACACACGAGAAACACCTGAACAAACACACGAGAAACACTTCAACAAACACACGAGAACACACGAGAAACATCTCAACAAACACACGAGAAACACCTCGACAAACACACGAGAAACACCTCAACAAACACACGAGAAACATCTTAACAAACACACGAGAAACACCTCAACAAACACACGAGAAACACCTCAACAAACACACGAGAAACACCTCAACAAACACACGAGAAACACCTCAACAAACACACGAGAAACACCTCGACAAACACACGAGAAACACCTCAACAAACACACGAGAAACACCTCGACAAACACACGAGAAACACCTCAACAAACACAGGAGAAACACCTCGACAAACACACGAGAAACACCTCGACAAACACACGAGAAACACCTCGACAAACACACGAGAAACACCTCGACAAACACACGAGAAACACCTCGACAAACACACGAGAAACACCTCGACAAACACACGAGAAACACCTCGACAAACACACGAGAAACACCTCAACAAACACACGAGAAACACCTCAACAAACACACGAGAAACACCTCAACAAACACAGGAGAAACACCTCAACAAACACACGAGAAACACCTCGACAAACACACGAGAAACACCTCGACAAACACACGAGAAACACCTCGACAAACACACGAGAAACACCTCGACAAACACACGAGAAACACCTCGACAAACACACGAGAAACACCTCGACAAACACACGAGAAACACCTCGACAAACACACGAGAAACACCTCGACAAACACACGAGAAACACCTCGACAAACACACGAGAAACACCTCGACAAACACACGAGAAACACCTCGACAAACACACGAGAAACACCTCGACAAACACACGAGAAACACCTCGACAAACACACGAGAAACACCTCGACAAACACACGAGAAACACCTCGACAAACACACGAGAAACACCTCGACAAACACACGAGAAACACCTCGACAAACACACGAGAAACACCTCGACAAACACACGAGAAACACCTCGACAAACACACGAGAAACACCTCGACAAACACACGAGAAACACCTCGACAAACACACGAGAAACACCTCGACAAACACACGAGAAACACCTCGACAAACACACGAGAAACACCTCGACAAACACACGAGAAACACCTCGACAAACACACGAGAAACACCTCGACAAACACACGAGAAACACCTCGACAAACACACGAGAAACACCTCGACAAACACACGAGAAACACCTCGACAAACACACGAGAAACACCTCGACAAACACACGAGAAACACCTCGACAAACACACGAGAAACACCTCGACAAACACACGAGAAACACCTCGACAAACACACGAGAAACACCTCGACAAACACACGAGAAACACCTCGACAAACACACGAGAAACACCTCGACAAACACACAAGAAACACCTCGACAAACACACGAGAAACACCTCAACAAACACACGAGAAACACCTCGACAAACACACGAGAAACACCTCAACAAACACACGAGAAACACCTCAACAAACACACGAGAAACACCTCGACAAACACACGAGAAACACCTCGACAAACACACGAGAAACACCTCGACAAACACACGAGAAACACCTCGACAAACACACGAGAAACACCTCGACAAACACACGAGAAACACCTCGACAAACACACGAGAAACACCTCGACAAACACACGAGAAACACCTCGACAAACACACGAGAAACACCTCGACAAACACACGAGAAACACCTCGACAAACACACGAGAAACACCTCGACAAACACACGAGAAACACCTCGACAAACACACGAGAAACACCTCGACAAACACACAAGAAACACCTCGACAAACACACGAGAAACACCTCGACAAACACACGAGAAACACCTCGACAAACACACGAGAAACACCTCGACAAACACAAGGCAAGGCAAGGCAAGGCAAGTTTATTTATATAGCACATTTCATACACAATGGTAATTCAAAGTGCTTTACATAGAAGAAATTAAAATAATCAAAAGAAATAAGAATAATTAAAACAGTTTAGAGTAAAAAATAAATAAAAATAAAATAAAATAAAATACAGTGCAAACAGTCGGACGAACAGTGGCACAGTGCTCATTCAGTAAATGCAATGTTAAACAGAAGTGTTTTGAGTCTGGATTTGAATGTGGCTACTGTAGGAGCGCACCTGATCTCTTCTGGAAGCTGGTTCCAGCTGCGGCTGGCATAATAGCTAAAAGCGGACTCTCCTTGCTTTGAGTGAACCCTTGGTATTTCTAGTTGATGTGATCCTAATGATCTCAGTGATCTGTTGGGTTTATATTCAGTGAGCATATCTGCAATGTATTGAGGTCCTAGGCCATTAAATGATTTATATACCAGTAATAATACTTTAAAATCAATCCTAAATGTGACTGGAAGCCAGTGTAAAGACCTGAGGACTGGTGTGATATGTTCATATTTTCTGGTTCTGCTCAGGATCCTGGCGGCAGCGTTCTGTACGAGCTGCAACTGTCTTATGGTCTTTTTGGGAAGGCCAGTGAGGAGTCCATTACAATAATCCACCCTGCTGGTGATGAAAGCATGCACAATTTTCTCTAACAAACACACGAGAAACACCTCGACAAACACACGAGAAACACCTCGACAAACACACGAGAAACACCTCGACAAACACACGAGAAACACCTCGACAAACACACGAGAAACACCTCGACAAACACACGAGAAACACCTCGACAAACACACGAGAAACACCTCGACAAACACACGAGAAACACCTCGACAAACACACGAGAAACACCTCGACAAACACACGAGAAACACCTCGACAAACACACGAGAAACACCTCGACAAACACACGAGAAACACCTCGACAAACACACGAGAAACACCTCGACAAACACACGAGAAACACCTCGACAAACACACGAGAAACACCTCGACAAACACACGAGAAACACCTCGACAAACACACGAGAAACACCTCGACAAACACACGAGAAACACCTCGACAAACACACGAGAAACACCTCGACAAACACACGAGAAACACCTCGACAAACACACGAGAAACACCTCGACAAACACACGAGAAACACCTCGACAAACACACGAGAAACACCTCGACAAACACACGAGAAACACCTCGACAAACACACGAGAAACACCTCGACAAACACACGAGAAACACCTCGACAAACACACGAGAAACACCTCGACAAACACACGAGAAACACCTCGACAAACACACGAGAAACACCTCAACAAACACACGAGAAACACCTCAACAAACACACGAGAAACACCTCAACAAACACACGAGAAACACCTCAACAAACACACGAGAAACACCTCAACAAACACACGAGAAACACCTCGACAAACACACGAGAAACACCTCGACAAACACACGAGAAACACCTCGACAAACACACGAGAAACACCTCGACAAACACACGAGAAACACCTCGACAAACACACGAGAAACACCTCAACAAACACACGAGAAACACCTCAACAAACACACGAGAAACACCTCAACAAACACACGAGAAACACCTCAACAAACACACGAGAAACACCTCAACAAACACACGAGAAACACCTCAACAAACACACGAGAAACACCTCAACAAACACACGAGAAACACCTCGACAAACACACGAGAAACACCTCGACAAACACACGAGAAACACCTCGACAAACACACGAGAAACACCTCGACAAACACAGGAGAAACACCTCAACAAACACACGAGAAACATCTCAACAAACACAGGAGAAACACCTCAACAAACACACGAGAAACACCTCACCAAACACACGAGAAACATCTCAACAAACACAGGAGAAACACCTCAACAAACACACGAGAAACACCTCGACAAACACAGGAGAAACACCTCAACAAACACACGAGAAACACCTCACCAAACACAGGAGAAACACCTCAACAAACACACGAGAAACACCTCGACAAACACACGAGAAACACCTCGACAAACACAGGAGAAACACCTCAACAAACACACGAGAAACATCTCAACAAACACACGAGAAACACCTCAACAAACACACGAGAAACACCTCACCAAACACACGAGAAACACCTCAACAAACACACGAGAAACACCTCACCAAACACACGAGAAACACCTCAACAAACACACGAGAAACACCTCGACAAACACACGAGAAACACCTCGACAAACACACGAGAAACACCTCAACAAACACACGAGAAACACCTCGACAAACACACGAGAAACACCTCGACAAACACACGAGAAACACCTCAACAAACACACGAGAAACACCTCGACAAACACACGAGAAACACCTCGACAGACACACAAGAAACACCTCGACAAACACACGAGAAACACCTCGACAAACACACGAGAAACACCTCGACAAACACACGAGAAACACCTCAACAAACACACGAGAAACACCTCGACAAACACACGAGAAACACCTCGACAAACACACAAGAAACATCTCAACAAACACACGAGAAACACCTCAACAAACACACGAGAAACATCTCAACAAACACACGAGAAACACCTCAACAAACACACGAGAAACACCTCAACAAACACAAGAGAAACACCTCAACAAACACACAAGAAACACCTCAACAAACACACGAGAAACACCTCAACAAACACACGAGAAACACCTCAACAAACACACGAGAAACACCTCGACAAACACACGAGAAACACCTCAACAAACACACGAGAAACACCTCGACAAACACACGAGAAACACCTCAACAAACACACGAGAAACACCTCGACAAACACACGAGAAACACCTCGACAAACACACGAGAAACACCTCGACAAACACACGAGAAACACCTCGACAAACACACGAGAAACACCTCGACAAACACACGAGAAACACCTCGACAAACACACGAGAAACACCTCGACAAACACACGAGAAACACCTCGACAAACACACGAGAAACACCTCAACAAACACACGAGAAACACCTCGACAAACACACGAGAAACACCTCGACAAACACACGAGAAACACCTCAACAAACACAGGAGAAACACCTCAACAAACACACGAGAAACACCTCGACAAACACAGGAGAAACACCTCGACAAACACAGGAGAAACACCTCGACAAACACAGGAGAAACACCTCGACAAACACACGAGAAACACCTCGACAAACACAGGAGAAACATCTTGACAAACACACGAGAAACACCTCAACAAACACACGAGAAACACCTCAACAAACACACGAGAAACACCTCGACAAACACAGGAGAAACACCTCAACAAACACACGAGAAACACCTCAACAAACACGAGAAACACCTCAACAAACACACGAGAAACACCTCGACAAACACACGAGAAACACCTCGACAAACACACGAGAAACACCTCGACAAACAGGAGAAACATCTTGACAAACACACGAGAAACACCTCAACAAACACACGAGAAACACCTCAACAAACACAGGAGAAACACCTCGACAAACACAGGAGAAACACCTCGACAAACACAGGAGAAACACCTCGACAAACACACGAGAAACACCTCGACAAACAGGAGAAACATCTTGACAAACACACGAGAAACACCTCAACAAACACACGAGAAACACCTCAACAAACACAGGAGAAACACCTCAACAAACACACGAGAAACACCTCAACAAACACACGAGAAACACCTCAACAAACACACGAGAAACACCTCGACAAACACACGAGAAACACCTCGACAAACACACGAGAAACACCTCGACAAACACACGAGAAACACCTCAACAAACACACGAGAAACACCTCAACAAACACACGAGAAACACCTCGACAAACACAGGAGAAACACCTCAACAAACACACGAGAAACACCTCGACAAACACACGAGAAACACCTCGACAAACACAGGAGAAACACCTCAACAAACACACGAGAAACACCTCGACAAACACACGAGAAACACCTCAACAAACACACGAGAAACACCTCGACAAACACACGAGAAACACCTCGACAAACACACGAGAAACACCTCGACAAACACAGGAGAAACACCTCAACAAACACACGAGAAACACCTCAACAAACACACGAGAAACACCTCGACAAACACACGAGAAACACCTCGACAAACACAGGAGAAACACCTCAACAAACACACGAGAAACACCTCGACAAACACACGAGAAACACCTCGACAAACACACGAGAAACACCTCGACAAACACAGGAGAAACACCTCAACAAACACACGAGAAACACCTCAACAAACACACGAGAAACACCTCGACAAACACACGAGAAACACCTCGACAAACACAGGAGAAACACCTCAACAAACACACGAGAAACACCTCAACAAACACACGAGAAACACCTCGACAAACACAGGAGAAACACCTCAACAAACACACGAGAAACACCTCGACAAACACACGAGAAACACCTCGACAAACACAGGAGAAACACCTCAACAAACACACGAGAAACACCTCGACAAACACACGAGAAACACCTCAACAAACACACGAGAAACACCTCGACAAACACACGAGAAACACCTCGACAAACACACGAGAAACACCTCGACAAACACACGAGAAACACCTCAACAAACACAGGAGAAACACCTCAACAAACACACGAGAAACACCTCAACAAACACACGAGAAACACCTCAACAAACACACGAGAAACACCTCGACAAACACACGAGAAACACCT
This sequence comes from Phoxinus phoxinus, assembly GCF_949152265.1. Classification (NCBI taxonomy): domain Eukaryota; kingdom Metazoa; phylum Chordata; class Actinopteri; order Cypriniformes; family Leuciscidae; genus Phoxinus; species Phoxinus phoxinus. Next base: position 29,222,826 of record NC_136897.1, read on the forward strand.
CAACAAACACACTGTCCACTGGTTCTGGATAGATAGTGACACTTCTGGAGGTTCATCAGATGAATATTAAAAGAAGCAAGCACAGGCACAGATTATATGTGGTTAAACACCTACACATTCACGACTAATGAGCACATTATAGAGAAATCACTGCAGAAATGACACCTGGAGTAAATATTTAGAGAGAGAGAGAGAGAGAGAGAGAGAGAGAGAGAGAGAGAGAGAGAGAGAGAGAGAGAGAGAGAGAGAGAGAGAGAGAGTGTGTGTGTGTGTCTTATCTTAATTTCCTTGCTTTTATCATGTGATTTTAATTCATTTCTGTGTAAAGCATTTTGAATTTCCGTATGAAATGTGCTATATAAATAAACTTGCCTAAAACCTTAAAACGCTGGTTTTGTAAACTAGAAAAAGTTTGCAGATCAAAACATTTGTTTTTGCACATCTCTGAAAATCATCATCAAACTGGTTTCAAATCGACCGTATAGAAATATCTCGTTTCATCTTAAGGACAATTTGTACGATTCTTCGATTCAAATAATGAACATGTTTTGCGCAATTAAGTAACACACACATTAAGTGTTTATTTTAATTAAATTATTTACTAATCCTTGGAAATATTAAAGGAGAGAACACCAATATTTTTAAATAAAATGCAACAAAAGTTGAGTTACTCACGTATATTTTACGGAAGTTTCCTTTGAAGAAGTAGAGCGGTTGCTCCAGCTCGAGCTCTCGAACCGAATCCGTTCCAGAACCGAGAATCCGGTCGCCGAACCGGATCCCGTAATCGAAGAGCTGATCCCGGCTCAGACACTGGACCGACACCAGTAGAACCAGAACCCACACACTGCTCACCAGAACCATCATGAAGCCTCTGTGCGCGGTTATAACGGGTCTGTGAGAGACGCCGAGGAACTCCAGAGAGAGAGAGAGAGAGAGAGAGAGAGAGAGAGAGAGAGAGAGAGAGAGAGAGAGAGAGAGAGAGAGTTCATGTGAAGGGCGGAGTTGATGGAGGAATCATTTACATTACTGACCCCCCGGAGCACGAGAACAAAAGCTGAGGTGGGGGTGCTAAAGTCATTTAATTCTACACGCAAACATTTCCTTTATGTCCTTAGAAAATACCTGTGCACGTGTGTCAGAGGCGAGCCCGTGTTTAACCAGAGTTTAACCAGAGCAACAGCAACTATTAGAACGGTCGCCGCGTATTTCACAACTGACACACAAAAATAAACGTGTTAAGTCTTGAACTGAGAATATCTTGAGTAAACATGCTAAAGTAGTGTAATTCGACATATAAGGGACATTTTACACGTTTCTTAAAGTTTCAGAAGCGTGTCAGCGATATTTTCATCTGGCGCGAAAGTCGCGGTAACCATAGCAACAGCGCGCTACACTAGCGGTTTTCTTGCGACCATCGCACATTCACAAAACACTGATACTATCGTCATTTTCACTTAAATTTCACAACTACTTAAAAACTAAACTTAAGTGTTGTGTCTACACAATCGAAGACTTTCGGAAGGTTGTTTCCGTCACAGAATAAAAAATAAAAAAGCTAATTCCGCCTTTTTATCTCAGAATTGCGTGATAAAGTCAGAATTGCGAGTTATAAATTAAGTATTGTGTGTTATAAAGTAAAATTTGCGAGAAATAAATGTGCAATTGTGAGTTAAAAAGTCGCAATTTACCTTTTTATATATTTTATTCTGTGGCGGAAACAAGCATAAAGACTGGAACGCGATGGAACGAAATATAATCGAGTTTTATAACTACCGGCTACACGCCTACACCGCCATGATTGTGCGGGAGTTCACTGCTTTTCTAAGGCATGTTGAAACACAAAGGGCTGTGCCTGTGTGTGTGTGTGTGTCCAGATGTGAACGCCTCTGCCTGAGGCCTCATGAGGGTCAGTGCACTTCTGAGGGCACTTAAACTCAAACAACTATTCTCACTTACAAACCCTCACCTTCTGAGTCCAGCAGAGGTAATCAGATTACGGTTCATAAACTTTTACAAATGTGATTTGGAGTGTCATCAATTTGATTCATAATGGATTAATTGATATGATACATTTCTGCATCTCTGCCAGGTTTATCTCACAATTCAGACTTTTTATCTCAGTGTAACTTGCAATTCAGACTTTTTTTCTCGCTATTGCGACTTTATATAATCTTTTCTCAAATATGTGAGAAAACTCGCAATTCTGAAGAAAAAAAGTAAAAAGTCAACCCTTTAAATTGCACTTTAACATCCAATTACGAGTTTATATCTCACAATTCTGAGTAAAGATGTCAGAATTGCGTGATATAATGCCACAATTGCGAGAAAAAAAGCAGAATTGCGAGTTAAACATAAAACTCGCAATTATCTTTTAACATTTTTTATTCTGTGTTGGAAACTCTTGTTCAAAATCATCTGGTCTTTATTAATGTTCTCAAAACATTAGCACAAAAACATTATTAATACATCGTTCATGGAACGTTTTTCTGAAATATTTTAAAATGTTTTTTAAATCTTGAATCTTAAACATTGAGATTCAAAAGTAACATTCCCATAATGTTAGAAGAATTATACAATGGAATGTTTCCTTAATGTTCGTATAATAATAATAAAATACGTTCCGAGAACATTCAGAATAATTCAGAGACATAATGGGAACATTCCTCAAACATTCTCAGCATGTTTCTGTCAGCTGGAGTTCTGCAGACGCACAATTATGTCCCCAACTACACATCTGCAGAACACTGGAGGAATGTGCGTTTAACTCGGCACAACTCGTGCGGTGAACAGCCGGAGTTATTAATCTGATCTCAGATCTGCCAACAGCCTCTCCATCGCAGCCAACATCATAAATCACGCTGTTATCAGCTCTAGTGAACTTTATCTTTTCCACATATTCTTCTTGGTGTGTTATTGTCGCCCTCTGCTGGTGACGTGTGATATTACTGAACCAATCGCATCATCACAGCGGCATCTGCTGAGAGGAATAAGAGAACGGGCAACATTTCTCCACAAGACTAATAAATGAATATTAAATTATTTTAGATTTTTGGACGAGTCATATTTATCCTTTTTTTCTTGTGAATTAAATGAGAAAATGTGCTTAATTGTCATGAAAATGTCCCAATGCAAAACATCTTAATGGTTTTTGCATTGTTCTTAACTGTAATTGAACTAAATAAAGATATATTAGTGTGTGTGAGCGCATCATTAG
>NC_136897.1:29228542-29241042 GCF_949152265.1 Phoxinus phoxinus
GTCTGATTAAAGTCTCTGATTAAAGTCTCTGATTACAGTCTCTGAATACAGTCTGATTACAGTCTCCGATTATAGTCTCTGATTACAGTCTCTGAATACAGTCTCTGATTACAGTCTCTGATTAGTCTCTGATTACAGTCTCTGATTATAGTCTCTGATTTCAGTCTCTGAATACAGTCTGATTACAGTCTGATTAAAGTCTCTGATTAAAGTCTCTGATTACAGTCTCTGAATACAGTCTGATTACAGTCTCCGATTATAGTCTCTGATTACAGTCTCTGAATACAGTCTCTGATTACAGTCTCTGATTAGTCTCTGATTACAGTCTCTGATTAGTCTCCGATTACAGTATCTGAATACAGTCTCTGATTAGTCTCTGATTACAGTCTCTGATTAGTCTCCGATTACAGTCTCTGAATACAGTCTGATTACAGTCTGATTACAGTCTCTGAATACAGTCTGATTACAGTCTCCAATTACAGTCTCTGAATACAGTCTGATTACAGTCTCTGAATACAGTCTGATTAAAGTCTCTGATTAAAGATTGATTACAGTCTGATTACAGTCTTTGATTACAGTCTCTGATTACAGTCTCTGATAACAGTCTCTGATAACAGTCTCTGATTACAGCCTCTGATTACAGCCTCTGATTAAAGATTGATTACAGTCTGATTACAGTCTTTGATTACAGTCTCTGATTACAGTCTCTGAATACAGTCTGATTACAGCCTCTGATTACAGCCTCTGATTACAGTCTCCGATTATAGTCTCTGATTTCAGTCTCTGAATACAGTCTGATTACAGCCTCTGATTACAGTCTCTGATTACAGTCTCTGATTACAGCCTCTGATTACAGTCTCCGATTACAGTCTCTGATTACAGTCTCCGATTATAGTCTCTGATTTCAGTCTCTGAATACAGTCTGATTACAGTCTGAATACAGTCTGATTACAATCTCTGATTTCAGTCTCTGATTTCAATCTCCGATTATAGTCTCTGATTACAGTCTGATTACAGTCTGATTACAGTCTCTGATTACAGTCTGATTACAGTCTCTGATTACAGTCTCTGATTACAGTCTGATTACAGTCTCTGATTACAGTCTCTGATTACAGTCTGAATACAGTCTGATTACAATCTCTGATTACAGTCTCTGATTACAGTCTCCGATTATAGTCTCTGATTTCAGTCTCTGAATACAGTCTGATTACAGCCTCTGATTACAGTCTCTGATAACAGTCTCTGATTACAGCCTCTGATTACAGTCTCTGATTAAAGATTGATTACAGTCTGATTACAGTCTTTGATTACAGTCTCTGAATACAGTCTCTGAATACAGTCTGATTACAGCCTCTGATTACAGTCTCCGATTACAGTCTCTGATTACAGTCTCTGATGACAGTCTCTGATTACAGCCTCTGATTACAGTCTCCGATTACAGTCTCTGATTACAGTCTCCGATTATAGTCTCTGATTTCAGTCTCTGAATACAGTCTGATTACAATCTCTGATTTCAGTCTCTGATTTCAATCTCCGATTACAGTCTCTGATTACAGTATCCGATTACAGTCTCCGATTTCAGTCTCTGATTACAGTCTCTGAATACAGTCTGATTACAGTCTGATTACAGTCTGATTACAGTCTCTGATTACAGTCTCTGATTATAGTCTCTGATTACAGTCTGATTACAGTCTGAATACAGTCTGATTACAATCTCTGATTACAGTCTCTGATTACAGTCTCCGATTATAGTCTCTGATTTCAGTCTCTGAATACAGTCTGATTACAGCCTCTGATTACAGTCTCTGATAACAGTCTCTGATTACAGCCTCTGATTACAGTCTCTGATTAAAGATTGATTACAGTCTGATTACAGTCTTTGATTACAGTCTCTGATTACAGTCTCTGAATACAGTCTCTGAATACAGTCTGATTACAGCCTCTGATTACAGTCTCCGATTACAGTCTCTGATTACAGTCTCCGATTATAGTCTCTGATTTCAGTCTGATTACAGTCTGAATACAGTCTGATTACAATCTCTGATTTCAATCTCTGATTACAGTCTCTGATTACAGCCTCTGATTAAAGTCTCTGATTACAGTCTCCGATTATAGTCTCTGATTTCAGTCTCTGAATACAGTCTGATTACAGTCTGAATACAGTCTGATTACAATCTCTGATTTCAGTCTCTGATTTCAATCTCCGATTACAGTCTCTGATTACAGTCTCTGATTACAGTATCCGATTACAGTCTCCGATTTCAGTCTCTGATTACAGTCTCTGAATACAGTCTGATTACAGTCTCTGATTACAGTCTGATTACAGTCTCTGATTACAGTCTCTGATTACAGTCTGTTTACAGTCTGATTACAGTCTCTGATTACAGTCTCTGATTACAGTCTTTGAATACAGTCTGATTACAGTCTGATTACAGTCTCCGTTTATAGTCTCTGAATACAGTCTCTGATTACAGTCTGATTACAGTCTCCGATTACAGTCTCTGAATACAGTCTGATTACAGTCTGATTAAAGTCTGATTACAGTCTCTGATTACAGTCTCTGATTACAGTCTGATTACAGTCTCCGATTACAGTCTCCGATTACAGTCTGATTACAGTCTGATTAAAGTCTCTGAATACAGTCTGATTACAGTCTTTGATTACAGTTTCTGAATACAGTCTGATTACAGTCTCTGAATACAGTCTGATTACAGTCTCTGATTACAGTCTGATTACAGTCTCTGATTACAGTATCCGATTACAGTCTCTGATTACAGTATCCGAATACAGTCTGAATACAGTCTCTGATTACAGTCTGATTACAGTCTCTGATTTCAGTCTCTGATTACAGTCTGATTACAGTCTCTGAATACAGTCTCCGATTACAGTCTCTGATTTCAATCTCTGAATACAGTCTGATTACAGTCTCTGAATACAGTCTCCGATTACAGTCTCTGATTACAGTCTCTGAATACAGTCTCCGATTACAGTCTCTGATTACAGTCTCTGAATACAGTCTCTGATTACAGTCTCTGATTACTGTCTCTGATTACAGTCTCTGAATACAGTCTGATTACAGTCTCTGATTACAGTCTCTGAATACAGTCTCTGATTACAGTCTCTGAATACAGTCTCTGATTACAGTCTCTGATTACAGTCTCTGATTTCAGTCTCCGATTATAGTCTCTGATTACAGTCTCTGATTACAGTCTCTGATTATAGTCTCTGAATACAGTCTCTGATTACAGTCTCTGAATACAGTCTCCGATTATAGTCTCTGATTACAGTCTCCGATTATAGTCTCTGATTACAGTCTGATTACAGTCTCTGATTACAGTCTCTGATTACAGTCTCTGAATACAGTCTGAATACAGTCTCTGATTACAGTCTCTGATTACAGTCTCTGATTACAGTATCCGATTACAGTCTCTGATTTCAGTCTCTGAATGCAGTCTGATTATAGTATCCGAATACAGTCTCCGATTACAGTCTCTGATTTCAGTCTCTGATTACAGTATCCGAATACAGTCTAAATACAGTCTGATTACAGTCTCTGATTTCAGTCTCTGATTACAGTCTGATTACAGTCTCTGAATACAGTCTCTGATTACAGTCTGATTACAGTCTCTGAATACAGTCTGATTACAGTCTCTGACTACAGTAAAAAGTACTAAACTAAAAGCTAATTCTAAATATGAATAAAACTATGATAAAACAGACTCGGTCTTTGGTAAGTCAGTGCTGATAATCATGCTTGTTTTGGCAGGTTTTCTTCAAGGCCAAGTCGAAGTTCTCTCCTCACCTCCTGAAATACAAGTGAGTTCTTACACTGATATTATCATCTGTCCTCTGTCATCATCATCATCCTCATGCCTCCTCTGGTCCGCAGGTTTCCTCTGTACCTGCTGTTCGTGGGCGTGAGTCTGCTGTTCCTGCTGGTCAATCTGACGTGTGCTCTGCTGGTGAAGACGAGCGCTGCGCCGGTAAAGACCATCGTCCTGGTGCGTGTGACCATCAACGACTCGCTCTTCATCCTCTGCGCAGTCTCGCTCTCGGTCTGCCTCTACAAGGTGGCCAAGATGTCCCTCGCCAGCATCTACCTGGAGTCCAAGGCAAGAGGCACACCTGATCTTCAGCTTCAATCGCGGCGCATTACAGTCTCTGATAACAGTCTGATTACAGTCTCTGATTACAGTCTGATAACAGTTTGATAACAGTCTGATTAGTCTCTGATAACAGTCTCTGATAACAATCTGATTACAGTCTCTGATAAGTCTGATTACAGTCTCTGATAAGTCTGATTACAGTCTTTGATAACAGTTTGATTACAGTCTCTGATAACAGTCTGATAACAGTCTGATTACAGTCTCTGATAACAGTCTGATTACAGTCTCTGATAACAGTCTGATTACAGTCTCTGATAACAGTCTGATTACAGTCTCTGATAACAGTCTGATTACAGTCTCTGATTACAGTCTCTGATTACAGTCTCTGATTACAGTCTCTGATAACAGTCTGATAACAGTCTCTGATAAGTCTGATTACAGTCTCTGATAAGTCTGATTACAGTATCTGATTACAGTCTCTGATAAGTCTGATTACAGTCTCTGATAAGTCTGATTACAGTCTCTGATAACAGTCTGATTACGGTCTCTGATAACAGTCTGATTACAGTCTCTGATAACAGTCTGATTACAGTCTCTGATAACAGTCTCTGATAACAGTCTGATTACAGTCTAATTACAGTCTCTGATAACAGTCTGATTACAGTCTCTGATTACAGTCTGATTACAGTCTCTGATTACAGTCTCTGATAACAGTCTGATTACAGTATCTGATTACAGTCTCTGATAAGTCTGATTACAGTCTCTGATAAGTCTGATTACAGTCTCTGATAACAGTCTGATTACGGTCTCTGATAAATGTCTGATTACAGTCTCTGATTACAGTCTCTGATAACAGTCTGATTACAGTCTCTGATAACAGTCTGATTACAGTCTAATTACAGTCTCTGATAACAGTCTGATAACAGTCTCTGAGTACAGTCTGATTACAGTCTCTGATTACAGTCTCTGATAACAGTCTAATTACAGTCTCTGATAACAGTCTGATTACAGTCTCTGATTACAGTCTCTGATTACAGTCTCTGATTACAGTCTCTGATAACAGTCTGATTACAGTCTCTGATAACAGTCTCTGATTACAGTCTGATTACAGTCTCTGATTACAGTCTCTGATAACAGTCTCTGATTACAGTCTCTGATAACAGTCTCTGATAACAGTCTCTGATTACAGTCTCTGATTACAGTCTGATTACAGTCTCGGATTACAGTCTCTGATAACAGTCTCTGATTACAGTCTCTGATTACAGTCTCTGATAACGGTCTCTGATTACAGTCTGATTACAGTCTCTGATTACAGTCTCTGATTACAGTCTCTGATTAGTCTGATTACAGTCTCTGATTACAGTCTGATTACAGTCTCTGATTACAGTCTGATTACAGTCTCTGATTACAGTCTCTGATTACAGTCTGATTACAGTCTCTGATAACAGTCTGATTACAGTCTCTGATTACAGTCTCTGATAACAGTCTCTGATTACAGTCTCTGATTACAGTCTCTGATTACAGTCTGATTACAGTCTCTGATAACAGTCTGATTACAGTCTCTGATTACAGTCTCTGATAACAGTCTGATAACAGTCTCTGATTACAGTCTCTGATTAGTCTCTGATTACAGTCTCTGATTACAGTCTCTGATAACAGTCTGATAACAGTCTGATTACAGTCTAATTACAGTCTCTGATAACAGTCTGATAACAGTCTCTGAGTACAGTCTGATTACAGTCTCTGATTACAGTCTCTGATAACAGTCTAATTACAGTCTCTGATAACAGTCTGATTACAGTCTCTGATTACAGTCTCTGATTACAGTCTCTGATAACAGTCTGATTACAGTCTCTGATAACAGTCTCTGATTACAGTCTGATTACAGTCTCTGATTACAGTCTCTGATAACAGTCTCTGATTACAGTCTCTGATAACAGTCTCTGATAACAGTCTCTGATTACAGTCTCTGATTACAGTCTGATTACAGTCTCGGATTACAGTCTCTGATAACAGTCTCTGATTACAGTCTGATTACAGTCTCTGATTACAGTCTCTGATTACAGTCTCTGATAACGGTCTCTGATTACAGTCTGATTACAGTCTCTGATTACAGTCTCTGATTACAGTCTCTGATTACAGTCTCTGATTAGTCTGATTACAGTCTCTGATTACAGTCTGATTACAGTCTCTGATTACAGTCTGATTACAGTCTCTGATTACAGTCTCTGATTACAGTCTGATTACAGTCTCTGATAACAGTCTGATTACAGTCTCTGATTACAGTCTCTGATAACAGTCTCTGATTACAGTCTCTGATTACAGTCTCTGATTACAGTCTGATTACAGTCTCTGATAACAGTCTGATTACAGTCTCTGATTACAGTCTCTGATAACAGTCTGATAACAGTCTCTGATTACAGTCTCTGATTAGTCTCTGATTACAGTCTCTGATTACAGTCTCTGATAACAGTCTGATAACAGTCTGATTACAGTCTAATTACAATCTCTGATAACAGTCTGATTACAGTCTCTGATTACAGTCTCTGATAACAGTCTGATTACAGTCTCTGATTACAGTCTCTGATAACAGTCTCTGATTACAGTCTCTGATAACAGTCTGATTACAGTCTCTGATTACAGTCTCTGATAACAGTCTGATTACAGTCTCTGATAACAGTCTGATTACAGTCTCTGATAACAGTCTGATTACAGTCTCTGACATATTAAATGAAAGGATTGGTGTTTTCCTGTGTGTTCCAGGGCACGTCGGTGTGTCAGGTGACTCTGATCGGACTCACGGTCATCCTCCTGTACGCGTCGCGGGCCTGTTATAATCTGCTGGTTCTGGCTCTCACCGACATCCAGACCATAAACTCGTTCGACTACGACTGGTACAACGTGTCGGATCAGGTGTGTGCCGGTCACACGGGTTCAGACCAGTGTTGGGGAAACTTACTTTGAAAAGTAGTGCATTACAATATTCCGTTACTCCCTTAAAAAGTACCTAATTGCATTACTTAGTCATTTTAAAAAAAAGTAATGTGTTACTTTACTAGTTACTTGTAAAAGTAGTCTGATTGCGTAACTGGAGTGACTGTAATGGGCTCCTCTCGACACTGGTCCAGACTGAGGTCGAGCTGCTGCTTCTGTGCTTCTGCAGGCGGATCTGCGCTCCAGTCTGGGCGACGCCGGGTTCCTGGTGTTCGGACTGATCCTGTTCGTCTGGGAGCTGCTGCCCACGGCTCTGGTGGTGTTCTTCTTCCGGGTCCGCAGACCGGCACAGGAGCGGGTGAGCCGAGCAGCAGGACACCAGCAACACTCTTCCTCGCCGGATCTGATTCTGATTCTACTGTGATCTGTTGCTTCCAGAGCGGCTCTGCCATTCCCAGCCACGTGTTCTCCAGCCGGCCGTACTTCTTCGACAATCCCCGACGCTACGACAGCGACGACGACCTCGCCTGGGCGTCCCAGCCCGTGACCAGCTCAACCAGGTGAATAACACCGACATAATAAAAAACCAGCTCAACACACTCAGCTGAAGCAGAGCTTAGAAATGTTGCCTTGAAATTAACAAGAACTACTAAAATTATTCAAACTGAATTTTTTTAAATAATAATTTAAACTGAAAAAAAAAAATCCACTAAAGAGAGAAATATATACATATATATACAGGTGAAACTGGAAAAATTAGAATATCTGGCAAAAGCCAGCAGCCACATCCCCCTGTAGCCCGAGACTGGTGTCCCACTGGAGCTGAGCGGGGCTGAGGCTGGTCAGGGTCTGGATGGGAGACTCCTGGGAACACCAGGTTGCTGCTGGAAGAGGTGTTAGTCATAAAAACAACATTAGATAAGCACATTTTTCATACCAGAGTCACTATTTTGTTACAATGAAATTATAAAAAAATATATATTTTTCAGAATCTTTTGACATTTTCTTAACTTTGATTTCTGATTAACCTGGTTTTACTGTGTAACAAAAGTTGAGAGTAAAAAAAAAAAGAAAAAAAAAGAGTAGTTTCTTTTATTATAATAAATAAATAAAAACCTTACAAAAAATTGGATCATAAAAATGTCAAAATTAACATAAAATAAAAACACTTACTTAAGATGAAATATGTAATTTCTTTACCCATGTCATTTAACCGACAGCAGCAAACCATTTTTTAAAATATTAAATTATACAAATTGATATGGGTCTGATTCTGAAACTTTCAGACATTTTCTGTAATTTTGACTTAAGATAACTCCATATTTATTGAAGTAACAAAAAAACACTCTGAGTGTGTGTGTGTGTATATATATATATAAACATGTGATGTAAACCAGCCTGGATGATTCCGAGTTTCTCTGTGTCCAGTTTGTCGACGGACTGGAGTAGCAACAGTTTCCTGGTCCATCTGGGAGGAGACGATCAGCAGTCGCCCGTGGCAACAGCAGCACTAAACCGCTAGCGCTGATGCTACAGTCGTACAGCTGTGTAAATTTGACACGCACCGCACTTTAAACCGCTGACATCATCCACACACACACACACACGCACGAGCCACTGGAAGCTCAATACGTCAGTGCGACGACGCACTAAGTGCGCGTTACCATGGCAACTGACTCCAGAGTAATGCATGTCACCATGGCGACCACAGTCAGAGTAACGAAGGTTGTAAACGAGGCTGTGTTCAGAATGACGCATCAACACACTGCGCACTAGATCTCAGTGTGCGGCGCGCAACAATATAGAGTACACAAGTCAAGACATTACATTATAGAGTTTCACAGCAGCTTTACAACACGAGACTACAGTAACAGTGTTTAGGCTTCACAGCAGATCTAGAATAAAGTTATTGTCCAGATAAAGTTTGATTGATTCACTTCCGTTGCAGAGATCGTTAGTTCTTAACTTAGGGGCCGCTAACACGACACCGTTCACGCGCTCCGGCTCATTACATCACTACACTGATGTCACTACGGTACGGGTTTAATTCAGAGCCAGAAACAGTTTCCGTCTCTTCCGAGGAGCTTCCCTTCTCTTCCGAGGAGCTTCCCGACTCTTCCCTTCTCTTCCGAGGAGCTTCCCGTCTCTTCCGAGGAGCTTCTCTTCTCTTCCGAGGAGCTTCCCGTCTCTTCCGAGGAGCTTCCCGTCTCTTCCGAGGAGCTTCCCGTCTCTTCCGAGGAGCTTCTCTTCTCTTCCGAGGATTTTCCCGTCTCTTCCGAGGAGCTTCCCGACTCTTCCCTTCTCTTCCGAGGAGCTTCCCGACTCTTCCCTTCTCTTCCGAGAAGCTTCCCTTCTCTTCCGAGGAGCTTCCCGACTCTTCCGAGAAGCTTCCCTTCTCTTCCGAGGAGCTTCCCGTCTCTTCCGAGGAGCTTCTCTTCTCTTCCGAGGAGCTTCCCGTCTCTTCCGAGGAGCTTCCCGACTCTTCCGAGGAGCTTCTCTTCTCTTCCGAGGAGCTTCCCGTCTCTTCCGAGGAGCTTCCCGACTCTTCCCTTCTCTTCCGAGGAGCTTCCCGACTCTTCCCTTCTCTTCCGAGAAGCTTCCCTTCTCTTCCGAGGAGCTTCCCGACTCTTCCGAGGAGCTTCCCTTCTCTTCCGAGGAGCTTCCCGTCTCTTCCGAGGAGCTTCTCTTCTCTTCCGAGGAGCTTCCCGTCTCTTCCGAGGAGCTTCCCGTCTCTTCCGAGGAGCTTCCCTTCTCTTCCGAGGAGCTTCCCGTCTCTTCCGAGGAGCTTCCCGACTCTTCCGAGGAGCTTCCCTTCTCTTCCGAGGAGCTTCCCGTCTCTTCCGAGGAGCTTCTCTTCTCTTCCGAGGAGCTTCCCGTCTCTTCCGAGGAGCTTCCCGTCTCTTCCGAGGAGCTTCTCTTCTCTTCCGAGGAGCTTCCCTTCTCTTCCGAGGAGCTTCTCTTCTCTTCCGAGGAGCTTCCCTTCTCTTCCGAGGAGCTTCCCGTCTCTTCCGAGGAGCTTCCCGTCTCTACCGAGGAGCTTCCCGACTCTTCCGAGGAGTTTCCCGTCTCTTCCGAGGAGCTTCCCGACTCTTCCGAGGAGCTTCTCTTCTGACAGTGTACAAGATTTTACCCAATTCTGTCCTGAAGAAGCGGTTTGAGTTTCACTGAAACATGGTTTATGATTGTTATATTTTAGTAAGCCCTGATCAAAGCTTGCATCACTAGTTCTTTGGTCACTGGAAATGGCCACGTTGTGCACATTGCATTGTGGGATACGGTAACCCAATGCATACTGCCCAATGGAACAAGTGCATTGGTGACAATCCTGGCATTCTGAAAACACACATTACACACACACTGCAGAAACAGCGAGAGTGTGTTAATACACACATTCTGAACACGGCCTGTGCTGTTCATTCACACAACACAACACAACTCCTCTACTGTGTGATGCTGATAGATGATCCGGCTGATGTGTGTAAGGCATGACTTGTGTTTCTTTAAGCATTTCTCTGTTATCTAACAGTAGTGAGACTGAACACACTTGTCTTATGATAAACCATATATTCACTGGTCATGTGGAGACTGTGATTCTCATCTGTTGATTTGTGATTGAGTTTCGTCACCGTACACACAATAAATGTGCAGATGAAAAGACTGAGCTTCTTACTAACGACACACACACTGAAAGCAAAGGACGACAAACGTCTGAAGGCAACCAGATCAATTTATTCCCGTTTAAATAAATATTCCTGACACAAACACACAATACAGAAGCAACTTAATCTTGGTTTGATCACAGCATGAGATGTTCAAAATCAAGTCAGAAAGGCAGAGGAGCTTCACGATGACAGCGTTACAGTATTATACTGTCATCCAGAAACATTAAGGCAGACGAGTGGAACACACTGAACGTTCACATGCAGCGCTCGACACACACCGCACACACACCCCCTTACACATGCGCACGCACACACACACACTTACACACTTACACACACCCCCTTACACATGCGCGCGCACGCACACACACACACCCCCTTACACACGCGCACGCACACACACACACTTACACACGCGCACGCACACACACACCCTTACACAAACGCACGCATACACACCCTTACACACGCACACACACACACACAAATAGCTGCTCTTCATCTAATCTTCCATCTGTGAACACTAAATTATTCCTCCAGAATAAGACCATGAGGCCAAACCTCCAGACTGAGGAGAAGTGAAACAGGAGCTTCGGCTCAGTGTTCAGAGTGTGTGTGTGTGTGTGTGTGAAGGAGCAGAACAGCTTTGGCTCAGTGTTCAGAGAGAGAGAGAGAGAGTGTGTGTGTGTGTGTGTGTGTGTGAGTGAAACAGTGACTCTACGCCGAGATCTTATTAAACTATAAATATAGTCCTGTCTGAAACGGCTCATATTTCACTGCAAAATAACATTTTATAATCAGTGATAATTAGAAAAATATAATTTGCTTTTCAGTTTTGGGCAGGAATATATTTCTTGGCAGCGTTCGGCCGTCTGATAACATGATGATGTTTGAGTTCTCTTCTTCTCTGTCTGGAGGATCGGGACTCAGCGGAGGAACGCTATTGCTTGTTATCAGTTGCTTATGTGGAACAATAATAATAATTTTCTTCTTTAAAGCTTATAAAATTAATTTCTATGGTCCTATAAACAAAAAGTCTTCAGATGAGGAATGTCTTTACAGGACGCACACGATCATGGAGAAATCCCCACAAACACACACCATACTCCGCCTCAGAATCATGAACAGATCATATACACACACTAGCAGTCGAACGGTTCGGGCCGTGGGATGTTTACTGTTTCTGAGTCTCTTCTGCTCGCCTCGGCTGCGTTTATTTGATCAAAAATACAGTAAAACAGTGAAATATTAGTATAATGTAGATCATCAGTTCTCTATGTGAATATATAGTAAAGTGTAATTTATTCCTGTGATCAAAGCTGAGTTTATCATCATTACTCCAGTCTTCAGTGTCACATGATCCTCCAGAAATCAGTGTAATATGATGATCTGATGATCAAGACACATTTATGATTATTATCAGTGTTGAAAACGGTTATTTACATTTTTAATCCAGGATTCTTTGATGAATATACAGTTCTAAAGAACAGCATTATCTGAAATAATCTTTCGAAACATTACAAATGTCTTTACTGTCACTTTTGATCAATTTAATGCGTCCTTGATGAATAAAAGTATTGATTTCTTTGATTTATTTCCCCAAAAAAATGTAATAAGAATTCGTACTGACCCCAAACTTTTGAACGGTAGTGTTTAATGTTAGAAAGATTATTTCAGATTAATGCTGTTCTTTTGAACTTTATATTCATCAAAGAATCCTGGAATAAAAATGTAAATAACTGTTTTCAACACTGATAATAATCATAAATGTGTCTTGATCATCAGATCATCATATTAC
>NC_136897.1:29243542-29251042 GCF_949152265.1 Phoxinus phoxinus
GCACAGGTGACGTTTACTGGACGACACACAGATAAACACAACGACAGCACAGGTGACGTTTACTGGACGACACACAGATAAACACGACGACAGCACAGGTGACGTTTACTGGACGACACACAGATAAACACGACGACAGCACAGGTGACGTTTACTGGACGACACACAGATAAACACGACGACAGCACAGGTGACGTTTACTGGACGACACACAGATAAACACGACGACAGCACAGGTGACGTTTACTGGGCGACACACAGATAAACACAACGACAGCACAGGTGACGTTTACTGGACGACACACAGATAAACATGAGGACAGCACAGGTGACGTTTACTGGACGACAGCACAGGTGACGTTTACTGGACGACACACAGATAAACATGAGGACAGCACAGGTGACGTTTACTGGACGACACACAGATAAACACGAGGACAGCACAGGTGACGTTTACTGGACGACACACAGATAAACACGACGACAGCACAGGTGACGTTTACTGGACGACACACAGATAAACACGAGGACAGCACAGGTGACGTTTACTGGACGACACACAGATAAACACGACGACAGCAAAGGTGACGTTTACTGGACGACACACAGATAAACACGACGACAGCACAGATGACGTTTACTGGACGACACACAGATAAACACGACGACAGCACAGGTGACGTTTACTGGACGACACACAGATAAACACGACGACAGCAAAGGTGACGTTTACTGGACGACAGCACAGATAAACACGACGACAGCAAAGGTGACGTTTACTGGACGACACACAGATAAACACGACGACAGCACAGATGACGTTTACTGGACGACACACAGATAAACACGACGTCAGCACAGGTGACGTTTACTGGACGACACACAGATAAACACGACGACAGCAAAGGTGACGTTTACTGGACGACACACAGATAAACACGACGACAGCACAGGTGACGTTTACTGGACGACACACAGATAAACACGACGACAGCACAGGTGACGTTTACTGGACGACACACAGATAAACATGACGACAGCACAGGTGACGTTTACTGGACGACACACAGATAAACACGACGACAGCACAGGTGACGTTTACTGGACGACACACAGATAAACACGAGGACAGCACAGGTGACGTTTACTGGACGACACACAGATAAACATGAGGACAGCACAGGTGACGTTTACTGGACGACACACAGATAAACATGACGACAGCACAGGTGACGTTTACTGGACGACACACAGATAAACACGACGACAGCACAGGTGACGTTTACTGGACGACACACAGATGAACACGACGACAGCACAGGTGACGTTTACTGGACGACACACAGATAAACATGAGGACAGCACAGGTGACGTTTACTGGACGACACACAGATAAACACGACGACAGCACAGGTGACGTTTACTGGACGACACACAGATAAACACGACGACAGCACACGTGACGTTTACTGGACGACACACAGATAAACATGACGACAGCACACGTGACGTTTACTGGACGACACACAGATAAACACGACGACAGCACAGGTGACGTTTACTGGACGACACACAGATAAACACGACGACAGCACACGTGACGTTTACTGGACGACACACAGATAAACACGACGACAGCACACGTGACGTTTACTGGACGACACACAGATAAACACGACGACAGCACACGTGACGTTTACTGGACGACACACAGATAAACATGACGACAGCACAGGTGACGTTTACTGGACGACACACAGATAAACATGAGGACAGCACAGGTGACGTTTACTGGACGACACACAGATAAACATGAGGACAGCACACGTGACGTTTACTGGACGACACACAGATAAACATGACGACAGCACACGTGACGTTTACTGGACGACACACAGATAAACATGAGGACAGCACACGTGACGTTTACTGGACGACACACAGATAAACATGAGGACAGCACAGGTGACGTTTACTGGACGACACACAGATAAACACGACGACAGCACAGGTGACGTTTACTGGACGACACACAGATAAACACGACGACAGCACAGGTGACGTTTACTGGACGACACACAGATGAACACGACGACAGCACAGGTGACGTTTACTGGACGACACACAGATAAACATGAGGACAGCACAGGTGACGTTTACTGGACGACACACAGATAAACATGACGACAGCACACGTGACGTTTACTGGACGACACACAGATAAACATGACGACAGCACAGGTGACGTTTACTGGACGACACACAGATAAACACGACGACAGCACAGGTGACGTTTACTGGACGACACACAGATAAACACGACGACAGCACAGGTGACGTTTACTGGACGACACACAGATGAACACGACGACAGCACAGGTGACGTTTACTGGACGACACACAGATGAACACGACGACAGCAAAGGTGACGTTTACTGGACGACACAGATAAACATGACGACAGCACAGGTGACGTTTACTGGACGACACACAGATAAACACGACGACAGCACAGGTGACGTTTACTGGACGACACACAGATAAACACGACGACAGCACAGGTGACGTTTACTGGACGACACACAGATAAACACGACGACAGCACAGGTGACGTTTACTGGACGACACACAGATAAACACGAGGACAGCACAGGTGACGTTTACTGGACGACACACAGATAAACACGAGGACAGCACAGGTGACGTTTACTGGACGACACACAGATAAACACGACGACAGCACAGGTGACGTTTACTGGACGACACACAGATAAACACGACGACAGCACAGGTGACGTTTACTGGACGACACACAGATAAACACGACGACAGCACAGGTGACGTTTACTGGACGACACACAGATAAACACGACGACAGCACAGGTGACGTTTACTGGACGACACACAGATAAACACGACGACAGCACAGGTGACGTTTACTGGACGACACACAGATAAACACGACGACAGCACAGGTGACGTTTACTGGACGACACACAGATAAACACGACGACAGCACAGGTGACGTTTACTGGACGACACACAGATAAACACGACGACAGCACAGGTGACGTTTACTGGACGACACACAGATAAACACGACGACAGCACAGGTGACGTTTACTGGACGACACACAGATAAACACGACGACAGCACAGGTGACGTTTACTGGACGACACACAGATAAACACGACGACAGCACAGGTGACGTTTACTGGACGACACACAGATAAACACGACGACAGCACAGGTGACGTTTACTGGACGACACACAGATAAACACGACGACAGCACAGGTGACGTTTACTGGACGACACACAGATAAACACGACGACAGCACAGGTGACGTTTACTGGACGACAGCACAGGTGACGTTTACTGGACGACACACAGATAAACATGACGACAGCACAGGTGACGTTTACTGGACGACACATAGATAAACATGAGGACAGCACAGGTGACGTTTACTGGACGACACACAGATAAACATGAGGACAGCACAGGTGACGTTTACTGGACGACACACAGATAAACATGACGACAGCACAGGTGACGTTTACTGGACGACACACAGATAAACACGAGGACAGCACAGGTGACGTTTACTGGACGACACACAGATAAACATGAGGACAGCACAGGTGACGTTTACTGGACGACACACAGATAAACATGACGACAGCACAGGTGACGTTTACTGGACGACACACAGATAAACATGAGGACAGCACAGGTGACGTTTACTGGACGACACACAGATAAACACGACGACAGCACAGGTGACGTTTACTGGACGACACACAGATAAACACGACGACAGCACAGGTGACGTTTACTGGACGACACACAGATAAACACGACGACAGCACAGGTGACGTTTACTGGACGACAGCACAGGTGACGTTTACTGGACGACACACAGATAAACATGACGACAGCACAGGTGACGTTTACTGGACGACACACAGATAAACACGACGACAGCACAGGTGACGTTTACTGGACGACAGCACAGGTGACGTTTACTGGACGACACACAGATAAACATGACGACAGCACAGGTGACGTTTACTGGACGACACACAGATAAACACGACGACAGCACAGGTGACGTTTACTGGACGACACACAGATAAACACGACGACAGCACAGGTGACGTTTACTGGACGACACACAGATAAACACGACGACAGCACAGGTGACGTTTACTGGACGACACACAGATAAACACGAGGACAGCACACGTGACGTTTACTGGACGACACACAGATAAACACGAGGACAGCACACGCGTGCTGAGGCGTGAACATTCTGAGATCCAGTTATTGGCTTCCACCGAAGATGATCTATGCAAACACGCATGCAAATCTCCATGCAGAGCTGATGACGGAACAACTGCCAGACTGCGGTTTCTAATCAGCGGAGCGACCGCGCTCACAGAGCCCGGCCCACGCTTCTGTTCACCTGCCATCATCTCACCTTCAGCGTCTTCGCCTCCAGCTTCTGTCCAGCGAACATGGAGCTCTCGTCGAAGTGCATGGGGAACGCTCTGCACACACACACACACACACACACACACACACAAGCTCATCAGAGTGTATGTGATAATCATATGCACGTGTGCTGGACAGGAGTGTGTCCTCACTTGGTGACGTTGAGGATCTGGAGCAGCAGGGCTTTGGTGGACGAGTCCTCCTCGCTGTTCCCCGTGTACAGGTTGATGAAGGAGCGCTCGAAGTACGGGGACACTTTAGTGAGCGCGCGCAGCTCGATCAGGTACAGGAAGTACAGGTTCTTGAGGCGGCGCGTGCCCTCGCCCTTGGTCTCGGCCGGGTCGAAGCGCTGGCGAAACTCCTGCACGTTCGGACCCCACACCGGCTTGCCCCAGCCCTCTGAGGAACACACTCCGCTTTATACAGCGCTCGAACAGAGCAGAGAACGTAGAAATAGCGTAGTGACGTAGAAATAGCGCAGTGACGTAGAAATAGCGCAGTGACGTAGAAATAGCGTAGTGACGTAGAAATAGCGCAGTGACGTAGAAATAGCGCAGTGACGTAGAATCAGCGCAGTGACGTAGAAATAGCGCAGTGACGTAGAAATAGCGTAGTGACGTAGAAATAGCGCAGTGACGTAGAAATAGCGCAGTGACGTAGAAATAGCGTAATGACTTAGAAATAGCGTAGTGACGTAGAAATAGCGCAGTGACGTAGAAATAGCGGAGTGACGTAGAAATAGCGTAGTGACGTAGAAATAGCGCAGTGACGTAGAAATAGCGCAGTGACGTAGAAATAGCGTAGTGACGTAGAAATAGCGTAGTGACGTAGAAATAGCGCAGTGACGTAGAAATAGCGGAGTGACGTAGAAATAGCGTAGTGACGTAGAAATAGCGCAGTGACGTAGAAATAGCGCAGTGACGTAGAAATAGCGTAGTGACGTAGAAATAGCGCAGTGACGTAGAAATAGCGTAGTGACGTAGAAATAGCGCAGTGACGTAGAAATAGCGTAGTGACGTAGAAATAGCGTAGTGACGTAGAAATAGCGCAGTGACGTAGAAATAGCGTAGTGACGTAGAAATAGCGTAAAACAAATAAAGAATCAATGTATGAGAACGGTTATTATATTATAAACTCTGTATATTTGTGCAGCGTGCGCATGTCAAAAAATATATTCCGATTTGAAGCGTGTGACAAACACACACATCGACCTGGTCACATGTTCAACACTGCATAGATTCATCAATCAGAATGATTTCAGTGCGACTGAAGCAGAAGCTGTGCACGCGAGCGAGTGGCGCTCGAATAACTAGATATTCATTTCAATTTAATATTTTCATTAGCCGACAATAAAAACACTAGTTAGAAAATTCAGAGCATCCATGGGAAAAAGTGCTATGGTAACCAAGGTTTGGGTGGAGTGCTGGTTACTCGTGTGTGAGAACGGAGTTTGATTAGTTGGTAATGAGTGTTTGCGTGATCAGCGTGTGTGTGTTCACCGTCCAGCAGGTGTTCTGCGCACAGGTGGAGGTTAATGCTGCTGTGGAGGCCGGAGATCAGGCGGTAGAACACACGCTTCTCCAGACACAGTCCTGAACACACACACACACACAGGGTCATTAACAACAACACAAATGTTTTATGTGTGAATATATACATTTATCACAATTTTTTTTAATTATATGCATATTTTAAAATTATATATTTATTAGGGCTGTCAATCGATTAAAAAATTTAAATCACGATTAATCGCATGCTTGCCATGAGTTAACTCGCGATTAATCACACATTTTTTATTTGTTCTAAATGTACCTTAAATTAATACTTTTCAAGTTTGTAATACTCTAAGCATTATGGGCATGGATAAATATGGATGCTTTATGCAAATGTATGTTTATTATTGAAACCATGGTCAACATAGAGCATGAAGACGAGACATGTTTCAAAGAAGGTCATAGATGTTTTTCAAAGAACGTGTTCATGTCTATTAGACACATGAAGAAAGAAATACCAGTTCCCATTACTTCTCTTTCTTTGCACTGAGCAATTTACTAAAACAAACATGTTTAGATGTTTGCATGGCAGGGCAGCTCTTCTGAAAATGCTAAATGTACATTTATTATTTATTATTACATTAGTTTGTCTCTCTCTGTGCCCATTTTGATGAAGCTAAATTCTCAATAAAACTGTTTTCATTGGTATATTTTACTGTTAGAGAGCTGCGCGCGTGCTGGGAGAAAACTGAAAATATGCGCTGCGTTAATCGCGCGTTAAAAAAATTAGTGCCGTTAATATGATGTTGCGTTAACGCCTAATTAACGCGTTAACTTTGACCGCACTAATATTTATATATTTTTTCAAAGTAAATTACATTAATTTCGAAATAAATTATGTATATATTTTTATCCAAATTATTATTATATTAAGTAAATTATAAAGGAGAAAGTCAAACAATGAGAATATGGTGCAAAAGTTCATTTATTTCAGTAATTCAACTTAAAAGCTGAAACTAATATATTATATAGACTCATTACATGCGAAGTGAGATATTTCAAGCTGTATTAGTTATAATTATGATGATTATGGATTACAGCTTTAAACCTTTTCACAATATTCTAAATCTGCACTTACCCTCCAGCCACGTGTAGAAGCCCTCGCCTGCGGAGAACCAGAGCCACAGTTACTGCCCGTCTACACTGAGAGCAGAGCATCATGGGTAATGTAGGCACATATGAACTCACCATCATCATCACCTGAGAGAGAGGGAGAGAGGGGTCAGGGGTCAGGGGAGATCTACAGGTGTAACTGACCTGAAGCACAGGTGAGAGAGACACGCACCTCGACCGGGAGCCAGAGGGTTGAGCGGACGATACACTGACCTCGGCCTGAGGAGCAGTGACAGAACATCAGTGTACAGCAGACACTCTGTGTGTGTGTGTGTGTGTGTGTGTGTGTGTGTGTGTGTGTGTGTGTGACCTCGGCCTGAGGAGCAGTGACAGAAC
>NC_136897.1:29256042-29258542 GCF_949152265.1 Phoxinus phoxinus
CTTTTGAAAGACAATAACTTTATATACGGTGCACTTTCATATTTCAAACTTTGCAGGATGTTTTTGTTCACTTAGATCTATGTTACACACTACATGAAAGGTACATTTCAAAATTCCATAATAGGTGCCCTTTAAACACAACTATAATGCTGATGATGAAATAAGAGTGATTCAGTCTCGTGATGTTATTATCAGACACGCATCTCGATCACACACACCTGCAGCACACACACACGGGTCACACGCTCAACACACACACGCTGAACACACACACACACGTCACACGCTGAACACACACACACACAGAGCCGATTCTCACACACACACACGGGTCACACGCTCAACACACACACCTGCGGCACACACACACGGGTCACACGCTCAACACACACATGCTGAACACACACACGGGTCACACGCTCAACACACACATGCTGAACACACACAGAGCCGATTCTCACACACACACACACACACGTCACACGCTCAACACACACACATGCTGAACACACACACGTGTCACACGCTGAACACAACACACATGCTGAACACACACACACAGAGCCGATTCTCTCACACACACACACACACACACACGTGTCACACGCTCAACACACACATGCTGAACACACACACACAGAGCCGATTCTCACACACACACACACACACACACACACGTGTCACACGCTCAACACACACATGCTGAACACACACACACAGAGCCGATTCTCACACACACACACACACACACGTGTCACACGCTCAACACACACACATGCTGAACACACACAGAGCCGATTCTCACACACACACACACACGTGTCACACGCTCAACACACACACACACACACACACACACGTGTCACACGCTGAACACACACACGGGTCACTCACACACACACACACACACACACTCTCTCTCTCTCACCTTGTTGTAGTTGCCGGATTTGATCCCCACAGGAACTTTACTCTGGAAGAGAGGAGACGCACGTGTCAGAATAACCAGGAATATGATAAAGCAGCGCTAGCATTAAACAGATCCGGCGTGTGATTGGCCTGGGGTTGACCTCTGACCTCTGGGCACGGCTCGACGTGGCAGTCTTTGATGGAGCAATGGCCGTCATCGGGCCAGAACGGACACGGGCGCTTCAGGTTCACCTGCGCACACACACACACACATTAGCATGAACCCTCCAGTCCTCCGCACACACACACACACACACACATTAGCATGAATCCTCCAGTCCTCCGCACACACACACACACACACATTAGTATGAATCCTCCAGTCCTCCGCGCACACACACACACACACACACATTAGTATGAATCCTCCAGTCCTCCGCACACACACACACACACACACATTAGTATGAATCCTCCAGTCCTCCGCGCACACACACACACACACACACACACACATTAGTATGAATCCTCCAGTCCTCCGCGCACACACACACACACACACACACACATTAGTATGAATCCTCCAGTCCTCCGCACACACACACACACACACACTAGTATGAACCCTCCAGTCCTCCGCACACACACACACACACACGAAGCCCGAGGCGATCCTCACACACCTTGTAGTATCGGAAGAAGTCCCTCTGGGAGAGCTGGAGGACCTGAGGGTAGATCTTGAAGTTGTTGAAGGCGTCGATGCTCTCGATGTCACAGAAGCAGTCGTCCAGCACACCGGTCAGCTGACACACACACACACACACACATTATTATACAACACAACAGTCTGACCTCACATTCACATGTAAAGCCAATACTTCAATACATTTTATAATATAGAATTTGACATACAGAACACAGAAGACATGTCTAGAAAACCAAGCAGCAAAAAAAAAAAAAAAAAAAAAAAAAAGTTAATTTTGTTTTAATAAAAACAATAATGTGGTGGCTATAAATAGAGCATATTTGCATCTGACCTGCAGCTGCTTTGAATGCAAAAGTCCCAAAAGCCCCAGAGCAAACAGAGCCGGGGTTAAAGCAGACATGCCTTGAGTAAACGTGTGTGAGCACTGAGTGTGTCTCGGCGAGATGAGCTGTCAAACTCGACCACCGCGTGCACGCTCCGCCGCTCGCCCCGCCTCCAAACAAACACGCGTCATCCACACGCGCGCCGCGCTGTAGTTCTCCGCGGGCGCGCTCAGCGCTGCCGACAACGGGTCCGGGGGGAGGGGGAGACTACAAGCCCCACAACCCCGCTGACGTCAGCGCACCCGCCGGACCAATGGGAGAACACCACGCTGAATAACAGAAGCTCTGTCTCCAACGTATTTTAAATGTATGTCGCTTTATGCTGTGTGCTCTCTAACCTTTATTATTCGTTTTTAATGTTTTTAAATTAACTAAACTTAGCATTGTAATGATTTCTTTTCATAATGCCAATTCATAAAAACTCCGGATTAACATCTGAAAAAAATATCCGAGTCTGATTTTTGTGTGATATGTTAGACATATTTTTGTATTGATATCATTGACA
>NC_136897.1:29263542-29276042 GCF_949152265.1 Phoxinus phoxinus
TACACTGATCCCTGTTACACTGATCCCTGTTACACCGATCCCTGTTACACTGATCCCTGTTACACTGATCCCCGTTACACTGATCCCTGTTACACTGATCCCCGTTACACTGATCCCTGTTACACTGATCCCTGTTACACTGATCCCTGTTACACTGATCCCCGTTACACTGATCCCTGTTACACTGATCCCTGTTACACTGATCCCTGTTACACTGATCCGGGTTACACTGATCCCTGTTACACTGATCCCTGTTACACTGATCCCTGTTACACTGATCCCCGTTACACTGATCCCCGTTACACTGATCCCCGTTACACTGATCCCTGTTACACTGATCCCTGTTACACTGATCCCTGTTACACTGATCCCCGTTACACTGATCCCTGTTACACTGATCCCTGTTACACCGATCCCTGTTACACTGATCCCTGTTACACTGATCCCTGTTACACTGATCCCTGTTACACTGATCCCCGTTACACTGATCCCTGTTACACTGATCCCTGTTACACCGATCCCTGTTACACTGATCCCTGTTACACCGATCCCTGTTACACTGATCCCTGTTACACTGATCCCTGTTACACTGATCCCTGTTACACCGATCCCTGTTACACTGATCCCCGTTACACTGATCCCCGTTACACTGATCCCTGTTACACTGATCCCTGTTACACTGATCCCCGTTACACTGATCCCCGTTACACTGATCCCTGTTACACTGATCCCTGTTACACTGATCCCTGTTACACTGATCCCTGTTACACCGATCCCTGTTACACTGATCCCCGTTACACTGATCCCTGTTACACTGATCCCTGTTACACTGATCCCTGTTACACTGATCCCTGTTACACTGATCCCTGTTACACCGATCCCTGTTACACTGATCCCTGTTACACTGATCCCCGTTACACTGATCCCTGTTACACTGATCCCCGTTACACTGATCCCTGTTACACTGATCCCTGTTACACTGATCCCTGTTACACTGATCCCCGTTACACTGATCCCTGTTACACTGATCCCTGTTACACTGATCCCTGTTACACTGATCCGGGTTACACTGATCCCTGTTACACTGATCCCTGTTACACTGATCCCTGTTACACTGATCCCTGTTACACTGATCCCTGTTACACCGATCCCTGTTACACTGATCCCTGTTACACTGATCCCCGTTACACTGATCCCTGTTACACTGATCCCCGTTACACTGATCCCTGTTACACTGATCCCTGTTACACTGATCCCTGTTACACTGATCCCCGTTACACTGATCCCTGTTACACTGATCCCTGTTACACTGATCCCTGTTACACTGATCCGGGTTACACTGATCCCTGTTACACTGATCCCTGTTACACTGATCCCTGTTACACTGATCCCTGTTACACTGATCCCCGTTACACTGATCCCTGTTACACTGATCCCTGTTACACTGATCCCTGTTACACTGATCCCTGTTACACTGATCCCTGTTACACTGATCCGGGTTACACTGATCCCTGTTACACTGATCCCTGTTACACCGATCCCTGTTACACCGATCCCTGTTACACCGATCCCCGTTACACTGATCCCCGTTACACTGATCCCTGTTACACTGATCCCCGTTACACTGATTCCTGTTACACCGATCCCTGTTACACCGATCCCTGTTACACTGATCCCTGTTACACTGATCCCTGTTACACTGATTTGTGCAGCTTCACCTTCAGGGCAGTACGTGTCCTCCAAACAGAAACTGGCCTTGTGACCCTCAGCAACCTTCGTGCCATTCAGGGTTAAGAGGTCATAGTGTGTGAAGACCTCGATACTGTGGTAATGCCTGGAAGAGATCAGAAACACAGCAGTCATGTGACACAATCCTGGCCTCTCATTGGGTTGTAAATCGTCACATGACTGATCCTCCTTCTGCTTGACGAGAACATAAACTGACCACAGAATCCTGACCACAGATGAACACACACACACACACACACACACACACGCTTGTGCAACAGGAGGCTGGATCTCTCAGAGTTAGCGCTGTTGTTGTAGTGTTTGGTGGCAGATCTATCTCGTGTGTTCCCGTGTAAACATCTGTAAATGTTTCAGAATCAGAATGCCAAATCCTGACTGGGCGAGAGGAGGAGCTGGGGATGAAGGAGAGTAATGAGCTCCTGAGGAACACGATAGCTGCTGATAATACTGAAGGAGCTTATATATGTAGTAGACGTGGATCAGCTGAGAGTAACTGATGCGAGCTTGACTAACGTGACCTGCCAGAACTAACGCTACGCTTGATGTGTTTCCATCACCTGGACCTAGTTCTGTACCTTAAAATGATGGTGTTGGACAGCAGACAAGTAAAATTACACTAGAGGTTACGATGTCTGAGACTTCACGTGTGGAGGAGAAGCCTGAACTCAGAAGGTCCAAAAGGACGAGGAGGCTGCCTAGTTATCTGAAAGAGTAGTGGTGAGTTATCAGGGGAAAGGGGATGTAGTGAAGTATAAGGTTATTTGGGAGTGTGACCACTAGAGGGTATGCTTGTGCAACAGGAGGCTGGGTCTCTCAGAGTTAGCAGTGTTGTTGTAGTGTTTGGTGGCAGATCTATTTCCTGTGTTCCCGTGTAAACATCTGTTAATAAAGACACGTCAATATGCAGTATCTCTCCATCTCCATATTCGGCTGCACTACAGAATATCACACACACACACACACACACACACCTGTGGCACTGGTGCCATGTCCAGGACTCTTTTGTAGCTCTGGGTCTGAAGTCGGCTCTGCCCATGTTCATGATGCGTGAGGAGAAGCGCAGGAGCCGCCGGTGACCGTAGGGCCAGTTCATGCGTGAGGCGGAGGAGGACAGGCAGTGTTCCTCGTGAGCGCAGGTGAGCAGGTGCAGCGGACGGTCCTCCAGGTACGCAGACTCCTGAACCAGCTGAGCGTCCACCACCAGATCCGGAGCCACTGGCCAAAAAACAGCAACAGTGCCATTATATAATGATCACAAATATAACATTATTCCATAAATACTCATTATTTTATAAGTGATTTGGTACCGTCTGCACAGGTGACCCCGGCTGCTTTAGCTCCGCCCCCTCGAGGGCAGTACACCTGTTGGCTCCTCCCACACTGCTGAATGGAGATCTCAGTCCCGATGCAGTGAATTCCACTAAGAACCACATCCTCCGACCCGGAGCTTCCCGGCCAGAACCACGTCTCCTGGCACACACACACACACACACACACGTGAGACGTGTTATTACACATCATTCATGCACATTATCAAGGATTTTCCACTTTCCTCTCCACCGTCTATTTACCCAGAGCCACTTTTAAACGGGCTTTCATAAGAGCACAAATGTGATCCACATCCAGCGGCGCTATTTTGGGATTGTTTTCTCTCTGGGTTTCCAGCTCTTTCCCTGAATCTGTGCAGGGCTGTAATTACCTTCTGCATGGGAAACAACAGCCGGGAAAACAAAAGCTCCGTGGATGTAAACACTGACCGAATAAAACACACTCAGCTCTCGATTACACAATAAACTGACAGCGAGTCGCATTTCATGAACTTCATGAGCTTCAGGTTTCATAACTGCGAGTCTCGTTCAGATGCATAAGTTACTGTTCAACAGTTTAACTCTCTTTAAGCCTTTTCAGCACATTGACAGTCGAGCTGAGAGAGAAACACACCGTCTGCTGTTCGACCCGACATGAAAACTCAGTCACAGTCAGTGTTGAGGTGTTTGGTGAGGTGTTTGGTGAGGAGGAGTGTTGAGGTGTTTGGTGAGGAGGAGTGTTGAGGTGTTTGGTGAGGAGGAGTGTTGAGGTGTTTGGTGAGGAGGAGTGTTGAGGTGTTTGGTGAGGAGGAATGTTGAGGTGTTTGGTGAGGAGGAGTGTTGAGGTGTTTGGTGAGGTGTTTGGTGAGGAGTAGTGTTGAGGTGTTTGGTGAGGTGTTTGGTGAGGTGTTTGGTGAGGAGGAGTGTTGAGGTGTTTGGTGAGGAGGAGTGTTGAGGTGTTTGGTGAGGAGGAGTGTTGAGGTGTTTGGTGAGGAGGAGTGTTGAGGTGTTTGGTGAGGAGGAGTGTTGAGGTGTTTGGTGAGGAGGAGTGTTGAGGTGTTTGGTGAGGAGGAATGTTGAGGTGTTTGGTGAGGTGTTTGGTGAGGAGTAGTGTTGAGGTGTTTGGTGAGGTGTTTGGTGAGGTGTTTGGTGAGGAGGAGTGTTGAGGTGTTTGGTGAGGAGGAGTGTTGAGGTGTTTGGTGAGGTGTTTGGTGAGGTGTTTGGTGAGGAGGAGTGTTGAGGTGTTTGGTGAGGAGGAGTGTTGAGGTGTTTGGTGAGGTGTTTGGTGAGGTGTTTGGTGAGGAGGAATGTTGAGGTGTTTGGTGGGGAGGAGTGTTGAGGTGTTTGGTGAGGAGGAGTGTTGAGGTGTTTGGTGAGGAGGAGTGTTGAGGTGTTTGGTGAGGTGTTTGGTGAGGTGTTTGGTGAGGAGGAGTGTTGAGGTGTTTGGTGAGGAGGAGTGTTGAGGTGTTTGGTGAGGAGGAGTGTTGAGGTGTTTGGTGAGGTGTTTGGTGAGGAGGAGTGTTGAGGTGTTTGGTGAGGAGGAGTGTTGAGGTGTTTGGTGAGGTGTTTGGTGAGGTGTTTGGTGAGGAGGAATGTTGAGGTGTTTGGTGGGGAGGAGTGTTGAGGTGTTTGGTGAGGAGGAGTGTTGAGGTGTTTGGTGAGGAGGAGTGTTGAGGTGTTTGGTGAGGTGTTTGGTGAGGAGGAGTGTTGAGGTGTTTGGTGAGGAGGAGTGTTGAGGTGTTTGGTGAGGAGGAGTGTTGAGGTGTTTGGTGAGGAGGAATGTTGAGGTGTTTGGTGAGGTGTTTGGTGAGGAGGAGTGTTGAGGTGTTTGGTGAGGTGTTTGGTGAGGTGTTTGGTGAGGAGGAGTGTTGAGGTGTTTGGTGAGGTGTTTGGTGAGGAGGAGTGTTGAGGTGTTTGGTGAGGAGGAGTGTTGAGGTGTTTGGTGAGGTGTTTGGTGAGGTGTTTGGTGAGGAGGAATGTTGAGGTGTTTGGTGAGGAGGAGTGTTGAGGTGTTTGGTGAGGAGGAATGTTGAGGTGTTTGGTGAGGTGTTTGGTGAGGAGGAGTGTTGAGGTGTTTGGTGAGGAGGAGTGTTGAGGTGTTTGGTGAGGAGGAGTGTTGAGGTGTTTGGTGAGGAGGAATGTTGAGGTGTTTGGTGAGGTGTTTGGTGAGGAGGAGTGTTGAGGTGTTTGGTGAGGAGGAGTGTTGAGGTGTTTGGTGAGGAGGAGTGTTGAGGTGTTTGGTGAGCACCTGATGGGCTCTGGAGGCGAACCCGAAGCCCAGCTGCCGGCACAGAACCATAGCCTCATTGAGACCCCAGTTCTCACTGCAGACGGAGCCCCATCTCTGCTGCCCGTCGAGCTCCACTAGCACCTCCACTCGGCCCTCCATCACCTGCTGCCCGCCCGCCAGACGCACCTGCACACACACACACACACTCCACATTACACAGCTGAAACATGCAACACACACACATCAGTGCTGTAGGAGTGAAGGTGTGAGCCGCACCGTGGCGCTCAGGCCGGTGTCGGGGACGTTGCAGCGCACACTCGCGTCCTGAGTGTGTTTGCAGGAGCGCAGAGGAACCTCCTGGAAGCGGCACTGCGTGATGGAGCTCTCGCGGCCCGAACACTGCACTGCGTTCATGTGGATCAGACCCGTACCTACACACACACACACACACAGACACACACACACACACACACACACACACACACACACACACACACACACAGACAGACAGACACACAGTTTACCTGCTAGAAATAGTCATCAGCACGTTGTGTTTGGCAAAAAACTGCATCTGGCCGGATCACAAGACAAACGGGCGCACACACACACGTGTGATGCAGTGAATGACACTCACACACACACGCCAAACGCAAGCGTTGAATAGATGAAAATAGCAGCGTATCATTACTGTTATACTGTATGATTTTCCTTAGATACTTGATTCTACAGTGAATTTTGAAAATAGTAAAGTCCCCCTGTGGTGTAAATCCAGCTGTTAATGTAGTGTATGTGTGTATGTGGAGTTATTAATCTGCTTTAACACACACCATGTGTAAGTTCATAAGTGGACAGCATTGCTGAGTATTTTCTGCTTAAAACTGCAGTGAACCAAAGACAGTCTCAAAAACACGGTGTGAAATCGCTGGTGTTTCTGACGTCACACACTACCTTGACCAATCAGATCAACGTGTGATCGTCCACCAGTGGATCTCTGAGTGAGTGAGTGAGTGGAGGCGGGGCTCATTTGCATATTCATAGAACCACGCATACTAAATGAGGCAAGGGTGTCGAGTTACATTCAAGATATTTTAAGACATGAAGAATTTTTTTTCCAAGGAAAAAAAACATTTAAATATGTCATTTCGTTGATCAAAGATGAGTTTTAAGAGATACACTTATTGTCCACAGGGGGACTTTAATAATAATGATTTTTGGCCAAATTGTGCAGCCCTACAAACAAACACAGCATAACAGGAGCTTTAAAAAACACATTTTAAATCATGCAATTTTATAAACATAAATTTTATCGATTTAGTAATAACCCCCCCCCCCCCCCAAAAAAAAACAAACAAACAAACAAACAAACAAACAACCCACTCCATTTTATCATAAAAAAATAAAAATAAACATAAAATCTGTTCCCACTGCAGGAAGGCAAACACGCCACTGCATTCAACATTCACAGCGCAGCTTCTGAGCAGCTCGTGTTTTCTGTTTAGACTGGCGGAGAAAATCCTCACTCAACCCTGACAAACTCAAGCTCAACATTCCCATCAGCCACTGGGAAGAGAGGAAATAGCTCTCAAACGAGCGGCTCGTATCATCGCTGAATCTTATTCCTGTGGTGAACTCATTTTACCGTGGTACGGTCACACTCCGTTACCTTGACCCATGATTGCTCCTCTCAGGGCCTCCCGGGCCGAGCCGAAGCCCAGCTCTCGGCACACCACACTGGCAGCTGGCAGGTCCCACAGATGATCACACACGGTTCCCCACTTCCCCTCGCGGAGAACCTCGACCCGACCCTCGCCCAGCCGTGGACCCGCTTTCAGACGCACCTCCACCTGCGGACACAAGAGAAGCTGAACCCGTCTCTCTTCAGTCCAGCACTGAGACTCACACTGCAGTTCCTCCACTGGCCACTAGAGCGGCGGCAGAAGAGACTCACACTGCAGTTCCTCCACTGGCCACTAGAGCGGCGGCAGAAGAGACTCACACTGCAGTTCCTCCACTGGCCACTAGAGCGGCGGCAGAAGAGACTCACACTGCAGTTCCTCCACTGGCCACTAGAGCGGCGGCAGAAGAGACTCACACTGCAGTTCCTCCACTGGCCACTAGAGCGGCGGCAGAGACTCAGTCCCATAGACCCGCATGTTAATCTCCTCAACTCTACAGCAGAACACACATGTTCACAGTCTGGAGCAGAGAGTGGGTTTGCTCTATAAAGCTGATCTTGCCCTTCATGACGACTGTGAGGGAGTGAATGTTTCATAACTCATCCGTTTAAATGATATTAAGCCTTAAAGTTCTGCATAATTAAGGGCGTGGCCACTTGAGTGACAGGTGTCGTGTTGGAAAAACAGTAAATTTTAGTGAAATTTCTGAATTTACAGAACTTCTGAATTTAAAAATGGCGGGTGGTGCAGAAGAACACGCCGGAAACGCATAGGAGGAAACGCAATGCTACCAAGCCGACCAATCACAGATCTTGCGGTCCGCGTCATCGCGATGTGTAGTTACATTTTTGTGGAGGTGCGCGTCAGGGTACGGCGAAGGGTACGGCGTATGGTACACGTCTATGCGTATGCTACGCCGTACCTACTGCGCGCACCCGACGCAGAAGTATAAATTGGCCTTTAGCGTCACGTCACCTCAGCTAATCCGCCTCGCCGCACATGTTCGGTTATCCTGAAGCAGTACACGTAACTTGAGTTACGGAATCTGATTATTCTTTTCAAGTAACTATTACGCAAGTAACGCATTAGTTTTAGATTAAAAGTTTTTTTTTTAACTGTGCCCTTTACTGTACAGGCATGAATTGGCATTTCTTCATTTTCTTCAGAGGCGTATTTCACTTTTGGTGTGAAAGGACCTTAACATTTGCCAAAAATAACTTTTTTTTGTTATTTAAAAACAAACAAGGCCAGCAATGGTGAGAAAAACTAGAGCAAAAGTAATGTAACACATTACTTTCCATAAAAAGTAACTAAGTAACGCAATATCGTAAAGGATTACTTTTCAAAGTATCTTTCCCAACTCTGTCCGGGAGCGACGGCCGGCTCCGGCATTCTGGGCTTCAGAGACACTACGGGTGACGTCACGCACATACTTCTGCATTTATACGCGGCATCCTCACGGTCAGTGTGTGCACGGTCAGTGTGTGCGCGGTCAGTGTGTGTTCAGTGCGCTCACGTTCTGAGGGGGCGGAGCCTGTGGGCGTCCGGAGGAGATCCGGGAGAACTGAGTGCCGGGAAGGCAGAACGCCACCGCATGCATCCCGCCGGAGCAGGACTCGACCCGCGGGTCCGGGAGCAGAGCCCGACACTGAGCCAGAGACGCCTCGGTCCCCGCACACTGGACCCTCAGCACCCAGAGGCCCTTCTTACTGACCGCAGCCCTGCACACACACACACACCAGATCAGTCCGGTCACACATCCACGTCTCGCTCCCCGCTTAGGAAATGTGAAAATAAACAGTAATGAAGTCGCACCTTGTGGCTGGATCCTCCATCTTGGATTCCCACAGTTTCCTGAAGACACAAATGAAAAATAAATGGTCTGAATTAAATAAACATGTTTCACATGAGCAACCGAGCTTGTTTATGTGTGTTCACATCGCACACACACATCGCACACACACACACATCGTCAGCGAACAGTCGCTGGTAAATAAACACAGTGCGCGAGTATCTCAGACGAAACACTGCTTTAGTGATCAGCAGACGTTCACACACACATCTCGATGTTCTCAGAGTTCTGCCAAAACCACTCGTGCTTGTGTTCCCGTCTATATATATCTCACACACACACACACACTCACACACACTCACTCACTCTCACACACACACACTCACACACACTCACTCACTCTCACACACACACACACACACTCTCTCACACACGCACACAGACAGACAGACAGACACACGCCTATAAAGGTCAAAGGTCGAGTAATGGGCTGTAATACTGTGTTCATAACCACAGATGCTGACAGTAAAACTTTAATATATTGTTTTCAATCTTGCTTTCGTGTTTACCGAGAGTTTTTCAACATCTCTCCGCCAAATACTGTCAGTCTTGCACAGAAATGGTGAAAGAAGAGCTTCCGGTTGTGAATAACGGTGTGTGTGATATAGCCGTTCACACACGTGTGCTGTCGAGGTGTGTGTGTTTGCAGCGTGACACACACGTGTGCTGTCGAGGTGTGTGTGTTTGCAGCGTGACACACACGTGTGCTGTCGAGGTGTGTGTGTTTGCAGCGTGACACACACGTGTGCTGTCGAGGTGTGTGTGTTTGCAGCGTGACACACACGTGTGCTGTCGAGGTGTGTGTGTTTGCAGCGTGACACACACGTGTGCTGTCGAGGTGTGTGTGATACAGCCGTTCACACACGTGTGCTGTCGAGGTGTGTGTGTTTGCAGCGTGACACACACGTGTGCTGTCGAGGTGTGTGTGTTTGCAGCGTGACACACACGTGTGCTGTCGAGGTGTGTGTGTTTGCAGCGTGACACACACGTGTGCTGTCGAGGTGTGTGTGATACTCAGCAGGAGATGTGCGGCGTTGTGCTTCTGTGGGCAATTCTGGGATTTGTGTGTAAAGTTTTGAAAATGTGTGTAAGTTGAAAAGGACTTATGCTTTCTTCTCCTGAAGTGTGTGTGTGTGTGTGTGTGTGTGTGTGTGTGTGTGTGTGTGTGTGTGTGTGTGTGTGCGTGCACGCTCTCGGGTCACGTGACGGCTCTCAGCCAATGGCGGGCCTGCGTGGATCCGCTGTTGATGTGGCACATGAGTGGTTTCCTCAGGCCGGACCACCAGCGCTCAGACACACTATATATAACACACACTCCTGAATGATTAACACACACCGCACTTCTGCTCTTATTTCCAGAAGCATGATGGTATCGTGGCACTTTACGGGGTATTTTTGTGTCTCCATGCAACACAAAGAGGACTGTGTGTTCAGCAGGGGCTTGTGGGTATTTTTATCCGCTGCTTTAATTCATTCATTCTTAAACCGCACGCCTGTAGTCCCTCAGCTCTCCATCTGGAGGACGAGTGACGGGTTACAACACTACATCATCATGCGCTCATAAACCCCGCCCTCAGGGACAGTGTCAGCCAATCAGACGTCAGCACTCCTGAACACTCAACACGAGCGAGTCTCATTGGCCGTGTCTCAAATGGCGCACTTCATGTGGACTTTCGGTCTCGTGGGCTTGAATTGCGCGTGCTCGCTGAGTCTACGAGTCCGCAGGCCGTCCCGTTCATCATGTGACCGCTCTGAAGTGTGCTCAGCAGCGCCCCCTATGTCATACATGCCAACCCTCCCGATTTTTCCGGGAGACTCCCGAATTTCAAAGCCCCTCCCGAAAATCTCCCGGACCGACCTTTCTCCCGAATTTCTCCCAATTTCCACCTGGACAACAATATTGCTACACCATCCGTCACTGGGCGCCGTTTCAGACCGAACAATAATAATGGTTACACACCTAGAAGTCAAGCGCGGCCATAGACATGTATAAAGGCTAGATGTCTCAAGGCGGAATCAGCTGTGTCGTCACTTGGCGGCCATCTTAGGTCAGGAGACTGCGCTGCTGCTGTGGATGGAAGGTGAGTGACAAATGCTCGTAACTTGCTGAATTCTTGACGGATTTACAAACGGTTTGGTTTATCACAAACCTTATTAACGTGGCTATGATTTGTGCTGATGCCGATTTTTTAATTAATTTTTCACAAACTATGCAGTTAAATAGCCGCATCCCTGACGTTTATGACACACCAAGCCGTTTGAAAATCGGTTGAAAATTGAGCAAAATATAGTTATTTCAGCAATACATGCACAATAGACTTTAATGTTATAACTGGACGAGCGGTCCTGTCCTAAGATGGCCGCCGTGTGACGTCGTCGGGTAAGCGCCGGTAAGCCATCTAGCCTTTATACATGTCTATGAGCGCGGCAATCAGAACGGAAAAAGAAGCAGTCTATGCGCTGTCAGAGCCGTCTATGGGTTTGCGAGCCTCCGCTGCGCGCGCCTCCCCACGAGGCATTTATACTTCGCGCTCGCCGGTGTACTATTCTTTGAAAAGACAGGGTGCGACTCGGTGTAATTGTCCTCTAAACCATCAGGAATCAGCGGTGAGAAGAAGTCAGGTACACTCGTGAATGTTTATTTTAGTACACTTTAGTAGGCTACACCAAAACCACACTACAAAAGAATCGTGCAAAGCAGTAAAACAGATTATTCCTTGTGACATTAGAAAAAAAAATGGATATGAGAATGTAATCTACAACTAAATGAACGTTATCTTACACAATTTCTGTTTTTATTTAGTTTTGTCAACATTTTTATAAAACATGGCCATTTTTTTATTTCAAGGGCTTATGTCTGCTATTGTAGGCTCATTTAGGTAATGTAAGCAACTAACATTTTTTACACCCCCCCCCCCAACTAACATTGCTTACACCCCCCCCCACCCCCCAACTAACATTGCTTACACCCCCCCCCCCCCCAACTAACATTGCTCAATCCCCCCGCCGAATATCTCCCTAATTCTGAGGTCTCGAGGTTGGCAAGTGCAAATATCATTATGGTTTGTATGAGCTAGCTGAACATTTTACCAGTTGTTACCTACAGTTTAAAGGGTAACTAAACACTAAACCAACTTTTTTTAGTTAATGATCTGTAAGAATGGAGCTTCATAAATGCTGTTCATTGATTCGAGTACTTTTTTTAACATTTGAGTATAAAGTGTTTTAATTTTCAAATATATGGTGTAAAAACGTCTGAGTGCTGCCCTCTTCAGGTTAAACGGAATCTCCTGAAGCAGGGGTACTCTCTGACGTAGGGTACTCTCTGACGCTGCGAGCTCACCACGCCCCTGGCAGCCCCTGGTATAAAAGCATCTGGTTCCGTCAACACCAGAGCGAGTCAGGAGCTGGAAATTGGAATTACGAGTTTTGAAAACGATCAGGATAGCGTATTTTAGCATCTAGTTAGCATAGCATTTATAGTTATTTAGATTATTTTGTGTAGCCTAGGTAGTTATTTAGCATAGTTGTTAGTGTTGTTAGAAGCATAGTTAGTTAGTAGCATAGTATTGCATCAGTTAGGATAGTGTAGATTTTTAGCATTAGCTTTATCTGTATTTAGTACAGTGGTTAGGCTGGTATAGGTGTAGTGTTGCCGGTTGCAACAGCACTGCTGGACTGTATAA
>NC_136897.1:29278542-29306042 GCF_949152265.1 Phoxinus phoxinus
TCCAGCACACAACACACTCCAGCACACAACACACCACACACTCCATCACACAACACACTCCAGCACACCACACACTCCAGCACACAACACACTCCAGCACAATACAACACACCACACACTCCAGCACACAACACACTCCAGCACACAACACACTCCAGCACACAACACACTCCAGCACACAACACACTCCAGCACAATACAACTAATATCTGTCGAAGAGTTCAGAACTATACATGTAATGTGATTATTCCTCTGAGCCCATCGGCAGATATTTGTTCATTTTAAGCTCAAACTCAAGTTTCTGTCCTGGGCTTCACACACACACATCTGTCCTGTGCTTCACACACACACATCTGTCCTGGGCTTCACACACACACACATCTGCTTTTTATAGTGGAAAATCTTTAAATTATTAGTTTATTTTAAGAACTGAAGGTTCTGTCGCTGCATCACTGCAAACACCCTTTAGGAACTTTTATTTTTAAGAGTGTATAAACATATTTATTTTTTAGTTCATTTGAATAAAAACGCTACAAAAATCATGATTCCAGCAACAACAAAAGCTGAAAAATTGCATTTTAACAGAAGATATTGCATCTGCAGGTGTGCAGCTCGGGTGTGTGCGGCTGTACTCTGAGCTGAGGCAGAGGAGACACA
Source organism: Phoxinus phoxinus (assembly GCF_949152265.1). NCBI lineage: Eukaryota > Metazoa > Chordata > Actinopteri > Cypriniformes > Leuciscidae > Phoxinus > Phoxinus phoxinus. The sequence goes on from NC_136897.1 coordinate 29,279,200, forward strand.
CACACACACGGCCTCGGGGTTCGTCTCGTCACTGATGAAGATGAGTGTGAGTGTGTTTAATCAGTCTCAGTCAGTCATTACGCAGGGCAGATCCCGACACGCTTCCTCTACACACCAGGATATTCCCCGGCACGCGCTCAGGAAGCAGAAGAGAAGCGGCTGATTTCAGTGAAAACACACACACACACACACACACTGATGAGAGAAAGTTCCTCAGATACGAGAACTGAGCTGGACAGATGTGTGTGTGTGAAACGCAGGACAGATGTGTGTGTGTGAAGCGCAGGACAGATGTGTGTGTGAAGCACAGGACAGATGTGTGTGTGTGAAGCGCAGGACAGATGTGTGTGTGTGTGAAGCGCAGGACAGATGTGTGTGTGAAGCGCAGGACAGATGTGTGTGTGTGTGAAGCGCAGGACAGATGTGTGTGTGTGAAGCGCAGGACAGATGTGTGTGTGTGTGTGTGTGAAGCGCAGGACAGATGTGTGTGTGTGAAGCGCAGGACAGATGTGTGTGTGTGGAGCGCAGGACAGATGTGTGTGTGTGGAGCGCAGGACAGATGTGTGTGTGTGAAGCGCAGGACAGATGTGTGTGTGTGAAGCGCAGGACAGATGTGTGTGTGGAGCGCAGGACAGATGTGTGTGTGTGAAGCGCAGGACAGATGTGTTTGTGTGAAGCCCAGGACAGATGTGTGTGTGTGAAGCGGAGGACAGATGTGTGTGTGTGAAGCGCAGGACAGATGTGTGTGTGTGAAGCGCAGGACAGATGTGTGTGTGTGAAGCGCAGGACAGATGTGTGTGTGTGAAGCGCAGGACAGATGTGTGTGTGTGAAGCGCAGGACAGATGTGTGTGTGAAGCGCAGGACAGATGTGTGTGTGTGTGAAGCCCAGGACAGATGTGTGTGTGTGTGAAGCCCAGGACAGATGTGTGTGTGAAGCGCAGGACAGATGTGTGTGTGTGGAGCGCAGGACAGATGTGTGTGTGTGAAGCGCAGGACAGATGTGTGTGTGTGTGAAGCGCAGGACGGATGTGTGTGTGTGTGAAGCGCAGGACAGATGTGTGTGTGTGTGAAGCGCAGGACAGATGTGTGTGTGTGGCGCGCAGGACAGAAGTGTGTGTGTGTGTGTGAAGCCCAGGACAGATGTGTGTGTGTGAAGCCCAGGACAGATGTGTGTGTGTGGCGCGCAGGACAGATGTGTGTGTGTGAAGCGCAGGACAGATGTGTGTGTGTATGTGTGTGTGTGTGTGAAGCGCAGGACAGATGTGTGTGTGTGAAGCGCAGGACAGATGTGTGTGTGTGGAGCGCAGGACAGATGTGTGTGTGTGGAGCGCAGGACAGATGTGTGTGTGTGAAGCGCAGGACAGATGTGTGTGTGTGAAGCGCAGGACAGATGTGTGTGTGGAGCGCAGGACAGATGTGTGTGTGTGAAGCGCAGGACAGATGTGTTTGTGTGAAGCCCAGGACAGATGTGTGTGTGTGAAGCGGAGGACAGATGTGTGTGTGTGAAGCGCAGGACAGATGTGTGTGTGTGGAGCACAGGACAGATGTGTGTGTGTGAAGCGCAGGACAGATGTGTGTGTGAAGCACAGGACAGATGTGTGTGTGTGAAGCCCAGGACAGATTTGTGTGTGTGTGAAGCGCAGGACAGATGTGTGTGTGTGGAGCGCAGGACAGATGTGTGTGTGTGAAGCGCAGGACAGATGTGTGTGTGTGAAGCACAGGACAGATGTGTGTGTGTGGAGCGCAGGACAGATGTGTGTGTGTGGAGCGCAGGACAGATGTGTGTGTGTGAAGCCCAGGACAGATGTGTGTGTGTGAAGCGCAGGACAGATGTGTGTGTGTGGAGCGCAGGACAGATGTGTGTGTGTGGAGCGCAGGACAGATGTGTGTGTGTGAAGCCCAGGACAGATGTGTGTGTGTGAAGCGCAGGACAGATGTGTGTGTGTGTGTGTGTGTGAAGCGCAGGACAGATGTGTGTGTGTGAAGCGCAGGACAGATGTGTGTGTGTGGAGCGCAGGACAGATGTGTGTGTGTGAAGCCCAGGACAGATGTGTGTGTGTGAAGCGGAGGACAGATGTGTGTGTGTGAAGCCCAGGACAGATGTGTGTGTGTGAAGCGCAGGACAGATGTGTGTGTGTGGAGCGCAGGACAGATGTGTGTGTGTGAAGCGCAGGACAGATGTGTGTGTGTGAAGCGCAGGACAGATGTGTGTGTGTGAAGCGCAGGACAGATGTGTGTGTGAAGCACAGGACAGATGTGTGTGTGTGAAGCCCAGGACAGATGTGTGTGTGTGTGAAGCGCAGGACAGATGTGTGTGTGTGGAGCGCAGGACAGATGTGTGTGTGTGAAGCGCAGGACAGATGTGTGTGTGTGAAGCGCAGGACGGATGTGTGTGTGTGTGAAGCGCAGGACGGATGTGTGTGTGTGGAGCGCAGGACAGATGTGTGTGTGTGAAGCACAGGACAGATGTGTGTGTGTGAAGCACAGGACAGATGTGTGTGTGTGGAGTGCAGGACAGATGTGTGTGTGTGTGAAGCGCAGGACAGATGTGTATGTGTGAAGTGCAGGACAGATGTGTGTGTGTGAAGCGCAGGACAGATGTGTGTGTGTGAAGCGCAGGACAGATGTGTGTGTGTGAAGCGCAGGACAGATGTGTGTGTGTGGAGCGCAGGACAGATGTGTGTGTGTGAAGCGCAGGACAGATGTGTGTGTGTGGAGTGCAGGACAGATGTGTGTGTGTGTGAAGCGCAGGACAGATGTGTATGTGTGAAGCACAGGACAGATGTGTGTGTGTGAAGCGCAGGACAGATGTGTGTGTGTGAAGCGCAGGACAGATGTGTGTGTGTGAAGCGCAGGACAGATGTGTGTGTGTGAAGCACAGGACAGATGTGTATGTGTGAAGCACAGGACAGATGTGTATGTGTGAAGCACAGGACAGATGTGTGTGAAGCGCAGGACGGATGTGTGTGTGTGGAGCACAGGACAGATGTGTGTGTGAAGCGCAGGACAGATGTGTGTGTGTGTGTGAAGCGCAGGACAGATGTGTGTGTGTGGAGCGCAGGACAGATGTGTGTGTGTGTAGCGCAGGAAAGATGTGTGTGTGTGGAGCGCAGGACAGATGTGTGTGTGTGAAGCACAGGACAGATGTGTGTGTGTGAAGCGCAGGACAGATGTGTGTGTGTGAAGCACAGGACAGATGTGTGTGTGTGTGAAGCACAGGACAGATGTGTGTGTGTGGAGCACAGGACAGATGTGTGTGTGTGAAGCACAGGACAGATGTGTGTGTGTGGAGCACAGGACAGATGTGTGTGAAGCACAGGACAGATGTGTGTGTGTGGAGTGCAGGACAGATGTGTGTGTGTGGAGCACAGGACAGATGTGTGTGTGTGGAGCACAGGACAGATGTGTGTGTGTGAAGCGCAGGACAGATGTGTGTGTGTGAAGCACAGGACAGATGTGTGTGTGTGGAGTGCAGGACAGATGTGTGTGTGTGGAGCACAGGACAGATGTGTGTGTGTGGAGCACAGGACAGATGTGTGTGAAGCGCAGGACGGATGTGTGTGTGTGGAGCGCAGGACAGATGTGTGTGTGAAGCGCAGGACAGATGTGTGTGTGTGTGTGTGAAGCGCAGGACAGATGTGTGTGTGTGGAGCGCAGGACAGATGTGTGTGTGTGTAGCGCAGGAAAGATGTGTGTGTGTGGAGCGCAGGACAGATGTGTGTGTGTGGAGCGCAGGACAGATGTGTGTGTGTGGAGCACAGGACAGATGTGTGTGTGTGGAGTGCAGGACAGATGTGTGTGTGTGTGAAGCGCAGGACAGATGTGTGTGTGTGAAGCGCAGGACAGATGTGTGTGTGTGTGAAGCCCAGGACAGATGTGTGTGTGTGAAGCGCAGGACAGATGTGTGTGTGTGAAGCGCAGGACAGATGTGTGTGTGTGAAGCCCAGGACAGATGTGTGTGTGTGAAGCACAGGACAGATGTGTGTGTGTGAAGCCCAGGACAGATGTGTGTGTGTGAAGCCCAGGACAGATGTGTGTGTGTGAAGCCCAGGACAGATGTGTGTGTGTGAAGCCCAGGACAGATGTGTGTGTGTGAAGCCCAGGACAGATGTGTGTGAAGCACAGGACAGATGTGTGTGTGTGTGAAGCGCAGGACAGATGTGTGTGTGTGAAGCCCAGGACAGATGTGTGTGTGTGTGAAGCCCAGGACAGATGTGTGTGTGTGAAGCCCAGGAGTCAGGACAGATGTGTGTGTGTGGAGCGCAGGACAGATGTGTGTGTGTGTGAAGCCCAGGACAGATGTGTGTGTGTAAAGCGCAGGACAGATGTGTGTGTGTGAAGCGCAGGACAGATGTGTGTGTTTGAAGCCCAGGACAGATGTGTGTGTGTGAAGCCCAGGACAGATGTGTGTGTGTGAAGCCCAGGACAGATGTGTGTGTGTGAAGCACAGGACAGATGTGTGTGTGTGGAGCACAGGACAGATGTGTGTGTGTGAAGCACAGGACAGATGTGTGTGTGTGGAGCACAGGACAGATGTGTGTGTGTGGAGCACAGGACAGATGTGTGTGTGTGGAGCACAGGACAGATGTGTGTGTGTGAAGCACAGGACAGATGTGTGTGTGTGGAGCACAGGACAGATGTGTGTGAAGCACAGGACAGATGTGTGTGTGTGGAGTGCAGGACAGATGTGTGTGTGTGGAGCACAGGACAGATGTGTGTGTGTGGAGCACAGGACAGATGTGTGTGTGTGGAGCACAGGACAGATATGTGTGTGTGAAGCCCAGGACAGATGTGTGTGTGTGTGTGAAGCCCAGGACAGATGTGTGTGTGTGTGAAGCCCAGGACAGATGTGTGTGTGAAGCACAGGACAGATGTGTGTGTGTGAAGCGCAGGACAGATCTGTGTGTGAAGCGCAGGACAGATGTGTGTGTGTGAAGCCCAGGACAGATGTGTGTGTGTGAAGCGCAGGACAGATGTGTGTGTGTGAAGCGCAGGACAGATGTGTGTGTGTGAAGCGCAGGACAGATGTGTGTGTGAAGCGCAGGACAGATGTGTGTGTGAAGCGCAGGACAGATGTGTGTGTTTGAAGCCCAGGACAGATGTGTGTGTGTGAAGCGCAGGACAGATGTGTGTGTTTGAAGCCCAGGACAGATGTGTGTGTGTGAAGCGCAGGACAGATGTGTGTGTGTGAAGCGCAGGACAGATGTGTGTGTGTGAAGCGCAGGACAGATGTGTGTGTGAAGCGCAGGACAGATCTGTGTGTGAAGCGCAGGACAGATGTGTGTGTTTGAAGCCCAGGACAGATGTGTGTGTGTGAAGCGCAGGACAGATGTGTGTGTGTGAAGCCCAGGACAGATGTGTGTGTGTGAAGCGCAGGACAGATGTGTGTGTGTGAAGCACAGGACAGATGTGTGTGTGTGAAGCGCAGGACAGATGTGTGTGTGAAGCGCAGGACAGATGTGTGTGTGAAGCGCAGGACAGATGTGTGTGTTTGAAGCCCAGGACAGATGTGTGTGTGTGAAGCGCAGGACAGATGTGTGTGTGTGAAGTGCAGGACAGATGTGTGTGTGTGAAGTGCAGGACAGATGTGTGTGTGTGAAGTGCAGGACAGATGTGGACACACACAGCCCGAGAGAAACCAGGAGACAGACGAGACGCAGCTGAAGTTTTTCCACTGGAATCCCGTAATTACAAGCGATTAGAGGACAAGCTCGTTTTAGTGCACGCTGCTATTCCTGAGTCTGACATGAATCTCACAGTCTATGGAATATTTAAGAGTCTCGTGATGAAAGGGTTATTTTCTCCAGTCACGAATCATCAGCACACGAATCAGCAAAAGAATCATCAGCACACGAATCATCAGAACACGAATCATCAGCACACGAATCATCAGAACACGAATCATCAGCACACGAATCAGCAAAAGAATCATCAGCACACGAATCATCAGAACACGAATCATCAGCACACGAATCAGCAAAAGAATCATCAGCACACGAATCATCAGAACACGAATCATCAGCACACGAATCATCAGAACACGAATCATCAGCACACGAATCATCAGAACACGAATCATCAGCACACGAATCATCAGCACACGAATCAGCAAAAGAATCATCAGCACACGAATCATCAGAACACGAATCATCAGCACACAAATCATCAGAACACGAATCATCAGAACACGAATCATCAGAACACGAATCATCAGCACACGAATCATCAGAACACGAATCATCAGCACACGAATCATCAGCACACGAATCATCAGAACACGAATCATCAGCACACGAATCATCAGAACACGAATCATCAGAACACGAATCATCAGAACACGAATCATCAGAACACGAATCATCAGCACACAAATCATCAGAACACGAATCATCAGCACACGAATCATCAGCACACGAATCATCAGAACACGAATCATCAGCACACGAATCATCAGAACACGAATCATCAGAACACGAATCATCAGCACACGAATCATCAGAACACGAATCATCAGCACACGAATCATCAGAACACGAATCATCAGCACACGAATCATCAGAACACGAATCATCAGCACACGAATCATCAGAACACGCCGGTTCGTTACATACTCACCGATACACGCGTGTGTCCTGCTGTCCTGCTGAAGGGAATCCCAGCATGCCACACGCCACACGACTGCTGCTCAGGTCCCAGCCCAGATCACACACCCGCCTCCATTTCCCAGCATGCTTCACCTCCACCACGCCCTCTGTTACCATGCCAGAGTTCTGTGTGGTGGCGCGAACGGGCCGGAGACGCACTTCCTCCAGCCGGACCGATGAGGTGAACTGAAGAGAGAAACAAATAATAAATATAATCTAATATAAGTTGTACTTTTATTAAGTATTAAAAGTATCAGTATTTTTCATAAAAACTGCAGCCTTGGTGAGCAGAAGAGACTCTTTCAGAAACATTTCCCTCATCTTCCCTCGCGGGGCAAAATGACCCGAAGCCCTTAAATTATACTTAATATTTTTTTTCTTTTTTCTTTCATTTACCTTTAAATTACTAGATTTGATCAATAAATAATAAATAAATAGTAATTTAGTAATTGAAGCACATTCCTCACATTCGTTCAACTTAAATTAAAAATTTTTAACCCGAGGGAAGGATGAGTTCTGACCTGCTCGTCCGTGTTGGTGAAGTCCAGATCCATCCTGTTACTGTGCTCCGGCTCAGGACTGTGAACCGGCTCTGGTCGCTCAGGACGTCTGGTGTTCTGACCGCGTGTCACTTCCTGTGTGCGTATGAATGAGGCCCGGCTGCGCAGGAAGTCCGGCAGCTGGTGTCCGCGCGGCAGGCCGTTAGCAACACTCTCGAGCCCGTTCCTGCGCAGCTGAATCCGGTGTCCGTGGATCTGAGGAGAGGACGGGCCCTGGCTGCTGCGTTGGAGCCCGATCTCGTGGCCACGCTGGCGGGGAGAACTAGCGGGTGAGCTGGCGGGTGAACTGGCGGGAGCGTTCGAGAGCAGGCTGGAGGGCTGAGGTGGAGAAGCTGGACTTGATTCTTGGTAATGCGGGACGTGACCCTGGTTGGGACGGTCCGGACTGCAAATGACGCCCAGATCTTCAGAGTGAGAGCAGTCGCTCACACCCCAACCGTTAGACCGACAGTCCGACAGTGAGCTCTCGCTGCCCAAACACGAGACGTTATCCAGCCAGATCGGACCTGAACAGACGGAGAAGCCAGCAATATAAGCTTTACAGAAGACAATAGTGTCATTATTCAGATCAGTTCAGTCCGTTCTATATTACATTCTAATCAGGGTTTGAAATGATCACCCGTCAAATCCGAGTAAACTGTGGCACGTAACGCTGTCAAATCACTAGCCAATTTGGCAGGTTACATATGTTTATGCTGGGGAAGCCAAATCTGCGCAGATTTAGCGGAAATACTTGTGAGTTATCATTATATATTAAATACAGCATATCTGGCTTACTTGAACACACACATCACTACGCAACAAATAACGGCGCGCTTTTTCATTTGCATTGCAGCAAAACCGAAGATTAAAGAGCATTTGGTTAACAGAAAAGACATTGTTATTTTCCAACATTCTAAATTTTTTTATGTTCTTTGTACTATACTGATCTGTCCACCTAAAATATGTTTTTGGTGATGAGGATGAAAGAGGAAGGGAGGAGATGGCTGGAATGGATGACAGGATTTTGTTTAAATGAGAAATAAATGTATGTGTCACATTGTGGTTTCCTCAGGAACAGACTGAAGACTCCGATTATAGATACAAACAAGGCGGAGCCAGAGGGACGAGGGAGCCGAGGTGCAGCCAGAGGGACGAAGGAGCCATGCGGAGCCAGAGGGACGAGGGAGCCAGGCGGAGCCAGAGGTACGAGGGAGCCAGGCGGAGCCAGAGGTACGAGGGAGCCAGGCGGAGCCAGAGGGACGAGGGAGCCAGAGGGACGAGGGAGTCAGGCGGAGCCAGGGGGACGAGGGAGCCAGGCGGAGCCAGAGGGACAAGGGAGCCAGGCGGAGCCAGGGGAACGAGGGAGCCGGAACGAAGGAGCCAGGCGGAGCCAGAGGGACGAGGGAGCCAGGCGGAGCCAGGGGAACGAGGGAGCCGGAACGAAGGAGCCAGGCGGAGCCAGAGGGACGAGGGAGCCAGGCGGAGCCAGAGGGACGAGGGAGCCAGGCGGAGCCAGAGGGACGAGGGAGCCAGGCGGAGCCAGGGGAAATGAGGGAGCCGGAACGAGGGAGCCAGGCGGAGCCAGAGGGACGAGGGAGCCAGGCGGAGCCAGGGGGACGAGGGAGCCAGGCGGATCCAGAGGAACAAGGGAGCTGAGGTGGAGCCAAAGGGACGAGGGAGCCGAGGTGGAGCCAGAGGGACGAGGGAGCCAGGTGGAGCCAGGGGGACGAGGGAGCCAGGCGAAGCCAGAGGGAAGAGGGAGCCGAGGCGGAGCCAGAGGGACGAGGGAGCCGAGGCGGAGCCAGAGGGACGAGGGAGCCAGGCGAAGCCAGAGGGAAGAGGGAGCCGAGGTGGAGCCAGAGGGACGAGGGATCCAGGCGGAGCCAGAGGGAAGAGGGAGCCAGGCGGAGCCAGAGGGACGAGGGAGCCAGGCGGAGCCAGAGGGACGAGGGAGCCAGGCGGAGCCAGAGGGACGAGGGAGCCAGCGGAACCAGAGGGAAGAGGGAGCCGAGGTGGAGCCAGAGGGACGGGAGCCAGGCGAAGCCAGAGGGAAGAGGGAGCCAGGCGAAGCCAGAGGGAAGAGGGAGCCAGGCGAAGCCAGAGGGAAGAGGGAGCCAGAGGGACGAGGGATCCAGGCGGAGCCAGAGGGAAGAGGGAGCCAGGCGGAGCCAGAGGGACGAGGGAGCCAGGCGGAGCCAGAGGGACGAGGGAGCCAGCGGAACCAGAGGGAAGAGGGAGCCGAGGTGGAGCCAGAGGGACGAGGGATCCAGGCGGAGCCAGAGGGAAGAGGGAGGCAGGCGGAGCCAGAGGGAAGAGGGAGGCAGGCGGAGCCAGAGGGACGAGGGAGCCAGGCGGAGCCAGAGGGACGAGGGAGCCAGGCGGAGCCAGAGGGACGAGGGAGCCAGGCGAAGCCAGAGGGAAGAGGGAGCCAGGCGAAGCCAGAGGGAAGAGGGAGCCGAGGTGGAGCCAGAGGGACGAGGGAGCCAGGCGGAGCCAGAGGGACGAGGGAGCCAGGCGGAGCCAGAGGGACGAGGGAGCCAGGCGGAGCCAGAGGGACGAGGGAGCCAGGCGGAGCCAGAGGGACGAGGGAGCCAGGTGGAGCCAGAGGGACGAGGGAGCCAGGCGAAGCCAGAGGGAAGAGGGAGCCAGGCGAAGCCAGAGGGAAGAGGGAGCCGAGGTGGAGCCAGAGGGACGAGGGATCCAGGCGGAGCCAGAGGGAAGAGGGAGCCAGGCGGAGCCAGAGGGACGAGGGAGCCAGGCGGAGCCAGAGGGACGAGGGAGCCAGCGGAACCAGAGGGAAGAGGGAGCCGAGGTGGAGCCAGAGGGACGAGGGATCCAGGCGGAGCCAGAGGGAAGAGGGAGCCAGGCGGAGCCAGAGGGACGAGGGAGCCAGGCGGAGCCAGAGGGAAGAGGGAGCCAGGCGGAGCCAGAGGGAAGAGGGAGCCAGGCGGAACCAGAGGAACGAGGGAGCCAGGCGGAGCCAGAGGGACGAGGGAGCCAGGCGAAGCCAGAGGGAAGAGGGAGCCGAGGTGGAGCCAGAGGGACGAGGGATCCAGGCGGAGCCAGAGGGAAGAGGGAGCCAGGCGGAGCCAGAGGGACGAGGGAGCCAGGCGGAGCCAGAGGGACGAGGGAGCCAGCGGAACCAGAGGGACGAGGGAGCCAGCGGAACCAGAGGAACGAGGGAGCCAGGCGGAGCCAGTGGGACGAGGGAGCCAGGTGGAGTTAATGGACCGACGGGCCGAGGTGGAGACCCGGCATCCACCGACCATGATGGAGCTGGAGACTGGCAGACCCGTGGCGAGCCCACATCACTGGTGTTGGGATGAGGGTGAGCTGAGGGGCTACTAGGAAGCAGCAGAGGCGGGGATGAGGATATGATGGGAGGAGGTGGGAGAGGGATGCTGGGTGGGAATTTGGAACAGATAGTTCCGGGCAGACAGATAAAACATATGATGGAGGAAGACAGGGTATTTCAGTGTCGAAGTCTATTAAATCCACCTCCTCTAAACGAGGACAGAGACAGGAGACGCGAGCGCGGTGGCCATCTTAGCTGAGGGCTGTGGCGTCTGGGAGGTTAATGGGGTGCTGGAAAGTCCCCGATCTGGAACAGGGTCCTCAGGGTGTTGTTATCGAGGGAGCTGGAAATGGCGATTCGGAGGAATTCCCTTGAAAACTCTAAAAGGTTGTGTATCTCCTGAGCCAAAGATGAACATTACCCGTTCATCCGTTTGGGTTGGTCCGATCTTCTGTCACACTGTGGTTTCCTCAGGGACAGACTGAAGACTCCGATTATAGATACAAGCTGAAACTTTAATAACAGTACTCTGGAGCCAGCTGACAGACAGGGCGCACACATAAGCGGAACGGGGAGATCGGACAACGACTGAAAGAAAGGGTGCATCTTAAATAGCAAACAGAAACGAGATAATTAATCAAACACAGCTGGGACAAATTAACTCATAATGACAGAAATATATAGAATTTTAGGGTATTTTATTATATATGAATATAGCTGTGACGTAGTTTATCTGTTTCTTATTTGTTTCATTTTTGGCTAAGTAGAAGTTCTGAATGGCCGGTAACTTAAAAATGTAGTAGCCAAATTGGCCGGTGAGTGAAAAAGTTAATTTCAAACCCTGATTCTAATGATTTTTTTCTTGGCAATGATGAATCATTCACAAGAACAGGAACATGAAGGAAGGCACTCGAACTCTGATCTTACCGCGACCCTCGCCGAACTTTGCGCTGTGAGCCCAGGTGAGTCCCCGAGAAAAGCCCAGTTCTCGACACACGACATTGGCCAGATTGATGTTGACCTCGTCGTCACACACGGTTCCCCACTCGCCGCTATGAAACACCTCCACGCGACCCTCGAACTTGGTCCTGCCGCCCACCAGACGCACCTGGACTCCCGGAGCGGCGAGCCGGAGCGGGGCGAAGACACTGAGGAGCAGCAGCTGGAAGAGCATCTCGGATCCCAGCGGATGAGTTCAGGAGCCAGGCTTCTCCAGCTAATGACCTGCCAGCAGCAATCAGACCAAAGCACAGAGCAGAGAAGATAAAACACAGCACAGCGCAACCAGAAGTGAAGAACACAGCTCCACTGGGGCTCTGAGCCGGAGCAACACTGAGAATACGAGCTTCTTCCTCAGTGTGTTTGTCTTGGTTTCCAGCACAAATATCTAAACATCCTTAACCCTCTGGTGCTCTTCGGCACTCTTCCGGAAAAAGAAAAAAAAAATTAGAATTTTTTTCTTTATCGGAATGGTACGAAACTTGATAAAGGTTTTGGCATTTGCTGTGTGAACACATAAAAGTCACGGACATGATTTGAAAGGTTTAATGGTCCTGTACACAACAGTCACACTCGTGCTGCTCGCGGTCAGAACGACGAGTTCCTCTAGTGGAGGCGTTCGGTACTGCAGCCGATCAACATCTCACTGAGAGATCATTACTGACATATCACACTCACATCTGGAACACAACTTGTTTAGATTTATGGCTTTGAGTTTCTCATGTTTTTGAAAATATATATTTCATATAAAAATTAAAAATAGTATTTTTGCAAATTTTTCATAACAATAAACGTAAAATTCTGTAACTTTTTTTAAGTTTACAGTTTTTACTGTTTTTACAACTTTTTTCTCTTCAGCAATAATCTGCCAAGTGTCGACTTTGAAAAGAGATAAAACTTCAGTCTGTCGCTCTGAAGCGTTCAAGATTTGCCACAGTTTAAGCTGGAAATTAAATGTTCAGGCCTAAAAAGTGAATAAATGGATTATAAATACAGCAAAAATAAAATTTAGTACCATAAAATCTCCTAAAAATACAAAATATTAAATAAAAAAACATGATCTAACTAAAATATAGTACATTAATTTAATAAAAAAAAAATATATATACATTTCAGTTTATGACCGACACGCGAAGAGCAGACATACATTTACTGGAGATGCAAGATGGCTGGAGATCAGTCTTGTTACTGAAAAATGTATTATGTTTAAATATCTGTTAGTGATGTCAGAAACAACCTCGTTTTTCATTTGAATTAAGATTATTTTTCCCCGTTGGCAGATATTTTTTATTTTTTCTAAGCACTTTATTTTGATCAGTTTATCAGAAAACAAGACTTATTATCAAAAGGCAGTGTAGCTTCTGTGTAATCCTGATTTAGGGATGTTTAGATGTTTGCACTCTAACACAGGCGGAAGAGCATCATTGGTGTGTGTGTGTGTGTGTGTGTGTGTGTGTGTTCTTCAGTGGTCCGAGAGGCCGTCATCGTCACATTTACAGATGTGTGTTGTGTGTTATATATCAGCAACCAGAACAAAACCACAGGCGTATAAACCCACACACACACATTCCACTGAAGCTGATAGTTAGCGCTGCGCCTCTAAAGGTCACGGCAGATTGAGAATTAAAGTGATAGAACTTCTGTCTTCATTTAGAAGATGTTCAGACATCTCTGATTTTTTCATATGTTGAAAGTTAATGGACATCAATGTTGCTTGATGCCCAATATTCTTCAAATGATCTTTGTGTTCAGCAGAAGACAGCCGTGAGCCGAGTGATGACAGAATAAGAACTGAACTGTCTCTTCAACGTTAAAAAGAGTGAGAGATTTTGATGCACAAATACACTATTAATCATCCACGTAAATCCAATACCAACTGAGAAAACTATCAGAGAAACCAGCTGACAAACACACAGAATCAAATAAAGAACTTCATATCTGTGAATCCCTGAGATCATGAGAGGAATGAGAGCTTTACACTCACCTGTGCGACAGAAGAGAGCAGGAGACCGACTGAGAGTGTGTGAGACGGAGAGAGAGAGTAAACCTCTGACCACAAGCTGCCTCTCTCTCTCTCGCCCTCTCTCTCTCTCACTTTCTCTCTCTCTCTCTCTCTCTCTCTCTCTCTTTCTCTCTCTCTCTCTTTTCTTCTTCTTCTGGTTTATGTAAAGTCAAGCGATGTTTTTTCACTGAATGGTTTCATAAAGTGCACTTTTAAAGGGACACACTCACTCTGAATCTTACCTCAACTCAACATTTCAGAATTAATTTTGACATATTTTTCACTTACTGAGACACATGGATGGAGGTCAGAAGATCGGAGAGCCGAACACCGAACAGGAGAACACCAGGGAAACACACACACACACACACACACACACACACACACACACACACACACACACACACACACACACACACACACACACACACACACACACAACCTTGAGTCAAGAGTTATGAAGAAACGTTCTTCAAGTAAAATTAACAGTTCACTCAAACTTATCTGGTCTTTAATAATGTTCTCAAAACATTAGCACAAAAACATTAGGCCTATTTATAAATCGTTCATGGAACGTTTTTTTATGTTGCTAGTTGTTTTCAGAGAACATTAAAAAGTAACGTTCCCATGTTTGAAGAATTCGTTTTTTTTTTCAAGTATTCAAGCATTCAGAAATAATGTTTTCATAACTCAATGAGAATGATGTTGGCTGTTGAACCCGATCCATGATCTATATGTGGGTTTATGATGGTCCATCAGCTCAGTGTGTTTGTGCTGAGATCGGGCTCTGGCGCGCGTCCACACCCACAATTAGTATGAGTGTGTGTGTGTGTGTGTGTGTGTGTGTGTGTGTGTGTGTGTGTGTGTGTGTGTGAGAGAAAAGAACACGTATTCTCTCCAGCGAAGAGCTCACGGATCACGTCCTACATGTTTCCATCTCCAAATCTTTCATAACGGCCCGAGACGCGATAGTCAGAGAAACAGAAGCACTGACATCACACTTCAAACCCAATGACTCATTTATAAGTCACCGCAGACGAGGGTCTTAAAAGGGATGCAGACTATTAATGGAGCCACAGACGCAATAACCAGCCTTTCTTCTTTAAGTCATTTGTATAAGTAGCACTTAAAATGAATGATTGTTCCATTTGATGTCTTGAACAGTGGTTATGTTGTTGGTGGTGGCGCCCTCTACTGGTCACTGCAGAGCTCCACTCATACACTCATTATTGAACTCTGCTGTGTTTTTAATGTGACTGGTTTACAGTGACGCCTCACCGCAGAATAAACGAGGCTCAGCCCGTGTTAACAGCCGAGCCCACGACTGCAGACGCCACCCAACGCGACCCATGAAACACTCGTACGGACTTCTTCAAATCCTCGTAACATTTGGCGCTGTTGCAAAGATAAGAAGAGATCAGTGCATATAAAGTACACAGTTAAATAAATACAAACATATTAATATATTAAGCACATGTGACCCTGGACCACAAAACCAGTCACATGGGATTTTTTTTTTTAAACTGAGATTTATAAATCACCTGATAGCTAAATAATCTCTCCACTGATGTGTGGTTTGTTAGGATAGGACAATATTTGGTCGAGACACAACTATTGAAAATCTGGAATCTGAGGAGCAAAAAAACATGTTTTATATATTTACGGTAGGACATTTACTAAATATCTTCATGGAACATGATCTGTGACCCATACAATGTATTGTAGGCTATTGCCACAAATATACCTGTGCGACTCCAGACTGGGTTTGTGATCACATATTAGAATAGATTAGAAGAATCAGTCCAATAAATAGAAACCAGACTCGATTCAAATTCATGTCTTTATTTGGAATTAAATGAACCTGGTTTGGCTTAGAAACATAAACCGTTTTGAGTGAAAACACATGAAAATGAGACAGTACATGAGTACATGATTACAGTAAATGTCATATATTAAACAATGCTCTAAGTTTATTTCTGCTGGGGAATCAGAGGTTCAGTGTTCATCACAAGTTTAACCCGCTGGTTCTGATGTCGGTTTCAGTCTGGCAGGTGAATATTGTCATTCTACATGTAGTTTCAGCGATTCTGGTCTTAAATTGACTGAACAGCCTGGCTCCTGAATCCTGAACGCAGCGAAAAGGTCCTGGTCCTTAGGGAAAACTGCATCAAACATGTACAAGAGCTTCATCTGTGGGCTCAAACTATAGAAGCAAACAGAACCAGCGTCCCGGTCCAGGAACACGCCGAGCTTCCTGACAGACTCTGTTTGGACTGATACAGTTTTCTGGTTGTGATGAGCCTTACACACACTATCTGAGCAATATAAACTCCATGACATCTCATTGCATCCCAGACGCACTCGATCACTCGCTCCCTTCCTCTCGAGTCCCTCACAGGCCACGCCCACGTGCACGTCTGGCCCAATCACATCCGCCGTAAAGAAGCAGCGCCCTGACAGCGCCGGGCGGCACAGGACCTGGTTGCACTCGTCAAATCTCTCGGCATTATCCGGAAGCTGCAGTTTCTGCCTCTGACGAGTGGCCACAGTGTTGCTCTCGTTCAGATGGAGGTGTTCGTTAGCCGTCTGAGGGTCGAAGGTGAGCGTGACGCGGTCTAAAAAACAGATTTATTAGATTAGCATCAACAATTATCAAGCGGTTCCCGTCAGCATATGCATACGTGTAGAGGACATAACGTGCTTCTGGGAAGTCATGTGTTACGTCCCTTTTGGAACTTGTTTGTTTTTTATCCCGGACGAGCCCCCAATATCATGTTATGCCCTGACTAGGTCAAACATTTTAGCCTACAATCTTGATGGTGATTTGAACACATTAATGAGCATTGAGCATGTTTAAACTCACATTTGTAGAGTCCTGGTTGGTGACCGCAGACTCCTCCAGTGGAAATTCTAGTCAGAGAAGAGTGTTAAGAGTAGAACCACACTGTTATACACTTATTTAAGCACATTTTTAAACATGAATATTATACTCTGATACTGGATGACAACACAACCTTAAAATACACTAAACAAGTACATAGTGTATAGTTTAAGTCCATTTGAGACACAAGTCATGCTACAGTACCTCAGTGAGCACAGGTACTCATCCTTTAGAGTTTCCTGCCCGATATTTCCAAGGTTATTATACCGCAGATCCAGCTTTTTCAGAGATGAAGAACTGGCTTTCAAAGACAACACCAACTGATTAACTTCTTTAATCTGACAGCCTGAAAGTCTGTAAAGCAAAAGCAGTTTTTCCTTTTAGATCAGCATATTCTCCCTTTATATGCGTTTATTTATCATGGTTTATTTGTTCATACTTTATGACTGTTTACTTGTCTTTAATGATGTTTGAAATTTATAAAAGTTAGGCTAGTAGATTTTGATGAGGTTGAAATTTCACTAGTATCTAAAATGTTGATGTCATAACCTTATGTAATAGAACACAAGGTTACATGGGTCAAAAACAATGAAAAAACAATAACTTAAAATAGTTGTATTAATTTATTTTTGTGGTGGGGCCAAGTTCAAATGTGAACCACTGGCCCAGTAGACCAAATCCTTAGCGTTGAGCCCTGGTTAGTTTGACTTACTTCAGAACTTCAAGAGGACATTTCGCGCTCTGCAGTCCAGCGGAGAGAATCTTCACTCCTGAATCACCGAGAGGATTGTCGCTGAGGTCCAGCACTCTCAGATTCAGATTTTCTCCTAAAAGCACATCCCTGATCAGCTCCATGTCATGACTCTGGAGGTCATTGTGGCTGAGGTTCAGGGTCTGAATCTGGCAATTGGGATCGCAGAGCGCAGTGGAAAGATGGTTCAGTGTGGACCGTCCCAGATCATTGTGGCTCAGATCAAGATGAATGAGGTGAGAGTTTGGTGACCTTAGGTAACACGCCAAGATAGCACAGTGCTGCTCTGTAAATCCACTTCCTTTGAGCCTGTCAGTATTGCATTCAAATGTACATTACATTTTGACCAAGAACATTATATGATACATTTGAAAGACATCACTGCATCTTAATACTTACAGAGCCTGTTTGAAGCATGTGATGGCTGGGGAGAATCTCTGAAACCCTTCTAAAGTGATGTTGTATTTCCTGAGGTCAAACTCATCGTGTTGCATATCTGACATTACAATCTGGTAGGCCAGAAGTGTGCACTGGAACAGTGTGAGGGGCTCTTTGGACCGTGAGCGTTCGAGATCTCGCATCTCCTTCAAAAATGACGTGTCCTTGAGCTCAACGAGACAACGTACAAGACTAATGCATCTCTCAGAGGACAGACCTTTCCTCTTCAAAGACTTAATGTACGTGGTCACCTTCTTGTGACCATCTGAACTACTGGCCCATGATGGAGGCAGGAGTCCTTCAAGTAGATCTCTGCTGGAATCGCAAGAAATCCCAAAGAGAAAACAGATAAAAAGATCCAAGTGTCCATTTTCACTTTGCAAGGCCACATCAATCACATCTTTGAGAAAATTACACAAATTAGAGTTCTGCCTCTTTTTAGCTGTTAAATTCAGGGAGTCTTGATTTCCTGATAGAAATTTGTGAAATGCAAACAAGGCTGCAAAGAATTCCTGGACACTGAGATGGACGAAGGTGAAAAGTTGTGTCCTGATATATCCACATTTGTTCTCTGTGACACAGGTAATGACACCGGGATATTGAAGCGCTTCATCAACAGTGATATTACAGCTCACCAAGTCTTCTTCTCTGAAGATGACATTCTGATCCTTCAGCTGCCCGTATGCCAGCTCTGCCAGTTTCATTATCAGTTCTTTGTGCTGCTGGAGAGCGTCTTGTTGTGACCCTTGATATTTTTCATGGCTGAACCCGGTCTGAATGCGCAGATAGTGGATGTACATTTCCGTCAGATTTGAGGGCATGTTCCTATCTTTCTTTTGTATTGTAATTATGTCTTTAAGAACAACCACTGAAATCCAACAAAACAGAGGTATGTGGCACAGTATCCACAGGCTCTTTTGAGACTTTAGGTGACGGATGATGTCTTGGCGTAGCTTTGGATCCTCAAGGTGCCTCATGAAGTACTCCTCCTTTTGCTCGTCTCTGAATCCTCTGATCTGTGTGATGTATCCCTGTAAGAAGATCTCCCTCGGAAGCTGTCCAGCTGCGACGGGCCGGCTGGTGATCCACAGGTGAGCGGAGGGAAGCAGTTTTCGTTGTAGAAGGTTTACTAGCAGGACATCCACTGTGGCTTCTTTAGTTACATCTGACAAAAGGCTGCTCTGAAAGTTCAAATCCTTTTTATATTCATCCAGACCATCTAAGATGAACAGAACTTTCCCATCACAGATCCATTCAGAGATCGGTCTCGCCTCTTTTAACTCAGGGTAAAAGACACAAAGCAAGTCAAATAGACTCTTTTCTCCTTCAAGCAAGTTCAGACTTCGGAACGGCAGCAGAAACACAAGCTCCAGATCTTGATTGGCTTCTCCGCTCGCCCAGTCAAGGACAAACTTCTGCACGGTGATCGTTTTCCCAATTCCAGCAATTCCTTTAGTTAAAACGGTCTTCATGGCTATATTTCCATCTGTGGGCGGCTGAAGGATTTCATTGTAGTTTATGAGTCTCTGAGCTGATGTGTTTAAATGATGTGTCGTCTCGATCTGCCAGATCTCATGTTCTCTATTGATGGGGTCAGACTCGTCATTGATGATAAACAGTTCAGTGTAGATCTGGTTTAGAGAGACCGACAGTTGTGCAGTTCCCTCCAAAGTCCTCTCCGCTTCAAACAGCATTCTTGATTTCATATTATTGCTTACATTCCGAAGAATTTCTAAAAATCAGGACAAAAATCAAGTTGGAAAGTCATTTTTATTAACAGGAGCATCACGCTTATGAATGCAGAGTTCTACAACAAGATATCTCACCATCTTTGTTTACCGAGGTAGAGTGAGACACCTGAGACTGAAAAACAAAACAAAAAATACTCATACATAAATATATATAACATACAAACCATTTCTTAAATGAACAACTGTTTCTGAAATTATCAGATACTCACCACATTTATGTTAAGATCACGAGCATGGTTTCCTACAATGAGTGGAGCAACTACTAACCCACCATTCTGCTGGTCAATTGTTAAGTTATTACTAGGGCTCTGAATTGATGGTTGCCTGAGTGATGTAGAATTATTATTATTATTATGCTGTCGTTGTGGAAGGTTGTTAGGTTGTTGAAATGTTCCAGAATCTGTTTGAACGTTACCATCTGTTTAAAAAAAATTAACAATTAAATACACAACCAAAACAATGTACATATTATAGTAAAGCTTATTGAAGATTGAGAAACATATTGTCTACTAACAAGTAAATTATAAATATTTTCCTACTTTTGCTTTGCTTTTTTCTTATTTTTTTCACTATGGACTTGATCTTTTTTAATGCTGTTTTCTCTCCACATTTTTTCTGTAGTTCCTTTACTGTGTCTTCCAAACTCCCTGTTGTTCTTCTCCAGTTGTGTTAAGCAAAGACAAACAGTTAGAAGAATAAAATGTATGTACAATAGCTAAACTGATATGCAAAATAAAGTTGGTGATTAGCTGTTAGGGTTAGATACACCTACACATTCATATACCTGTTCACCTGATCATTTAGCAGACACGAGAGTTCAAACTTAAAAAGTTCCCTTGGCTTTTGGAATTAAAATAACCGCACATCATCACACACCCTTCACCATACCTAGAGATTGGCATGGTTGTATTTCAGTTCGCCTAATAGCTGGTTTGATTTGAATTGAGAGATGATCTGATGAAAGTACCCCATGCCAATCTCTAGGTATGGTGAAGGGTGTGTGATGATGTGCGGCTATTTTAATTCCAAAGGCCAAGGGAACTTTATCAGGATGCACAGCTGTCACGGCTTAGCAGGAGGAACAGACATAGGTAATTACAAACGATGATAAGGTGTAATATACATGACCTCACAAACAATAACCGACACGGGACAGAACTGAATGGGAGAATACACACACAGGGTAAACAAGGGAACTAACTAGACACTGGTGGATGAGGGTTAACTAATCAGTGATGAACAAGAACAGGTGCAGACAAGACAGAACATAATTGTGACAATAGTATTCTGGTTCCATGAAATAACTGGCATTTAAAAATAAAAATATGCCTGCCTCTATGGGAATTTAACATAGGGATGTCCTGACTTATGCACCCTGTATTTTAAGTACATTTAGTTATTTACGATACATTATTCATTCACAATAATGTATGGTTATTAACATTATATAAATAACACCCCTTATTTGGTTTGGACACCCCTAGTTTAGAGCGTTTTCTCTCAGTAAAACACGGCATACGTGAGATCGATAACGAAACCGTTCTGGAGGAGTATGTTCCCTAATCTAACCTGCATTCTATCATTTGGATCGATTGCAAAGGGCTTTATTTATTGCACAGCACCAACATCTTCTCATCTGAGCTGTCATTGGTCTGTGACCGTTCACCAATGTCAAAATGTTTGAAATGACCAATCAAATCAAAGTAGGCGGGCTTTATGCTCACAGGAGCCGCTGAGAGCGAATTCCAGTTGATAGCGGTCATAAAGTGCGAGATAAGGTGCAAACATTTCATATTTGACCACTGTTTTGAGAAATCGTAAACAAATAATAGAGACATTTTCATCATATTAGGCATAAGATTAATAATGAATGTGCACATATTGTGAATTAATTTAATAAACATATTTACATAACATCCATAGCCTTCAGTAAATTAAAGCTAGACAAGAACATCAAAGTTCCTTGTTAAGTCAGTAAAGCTGTTACGCCACATTAAAATGCCCTTGGACTAACTAAAGTGGGCTAAGACCCAGATGTGTACAGTGTCTGGCTCCGCCCCTGCTCTAGTTAGAAGTTTGGAGGCTGAAAAGTGTGGGGCTCAAAAATAAGTGTCATTTGCAACTCATTTATAGTTATTTTTATCAAAAAAATGTTGATAATGATTAAAAATGCAGTGCCCTTTGGAGGCATAACTTTAGATAGTTTGGCACGCAGGGATTGTGCAAGAGGTCCTCGCCGCAGCACGATGACGTAGCTGGATGGTCCAATGCGTAGTGGACGCTGTTACGCGCGGTGGTGTGTTTTGGTGACGTGATATATGCATGTGCACTAGTAGAGTTGGTGAACAATCGCACGTGCTTTGATCTTCCAAGAAGAATAAAGTTAAATATAAATGGTCACTTGAGTATGCAAGCTCTTTTCCGCCACAGAATAAAATAAAAAAAATAATAATTGCGACTTTTTATCTCACAATTGCGAGTTTACATCTAGCATACTGTCTTTATTTCTCAGAATTGCGTGAAATAAAGTCTCAATTGCGTGTTATAAAGTCAGAACTGCGAGATATAAAGTCAGAATTGGGTGTTATAAAGACTTTTTTTCTCCCAATTCTGAATTTATAACACATAATTGCGAGTTTATATCTCCCAATACTGACATATTTTCTCAGAATTGTGTAAATAAACTCGCAATTGCGAGTTATAAAGTCAAATTCCAAGTGAAAAAAAATATTATTATTTTTTACCTCAGCCTAGTTTAATATCTCACAATTCTGACTTTATAACATGCAATTGCGACTTTATATCATGCAATTCTGACTATCTCCCAATTGCGTATTATAAAGTCAGAATTGCGAGATATAAACATGCAATTCTGAAAAAAAAGTCTGAATTTCAAGTATATTTCTCGCAATTGCGAGTTTATATCTCATAATTCTGACAACACGCAATTGTGACTTTATATCACGCAATTCTGAGATACAAAGTCGCAATTACCTTTTTTATTTCTCACTCTGTGGCGAAAACAAGCTTCCATACATGTCTTGCAGACACTGAACAGCAAATCAAGAGGAACCTGATGTACAGATCACTGGAAAAACGAGTAGCCATTAATAAAGAAGGAACTCTTACCAGGCAAAATATCATTAAGCACTTATTTTTTGACATCTGACAAGATTTATTTTCTTGATGCTGTTATTATTTTTGCATTTTCCCTTGAATATGTACTGGTATTTTAAGATGTTTACAGACCTTATTGTATTGTACCTTTAAAATTACAGAGACAATTAGATTATGGTTTCTCTCTATATGGCTCTGGTAGCTACATACTACAATGATATAAAAATATAAAATATTTATTCTTTAAATGCCTCATTTTTTCTATTCTTTAATCCAAAATATTAAATGTTTAAGGTACAGGAACACAACAACCAATCTTTTTTTTCAATTCAACATCTGGATACTACGTCACTCACTCACACACACACACACACTCACTCACACACACACACACACACACACACACACACAGACACACACACACACACACACACTTCATCAACCACACGCTGACACATCGAGGTATCGCATAATATCACCTGCTCAAGTACTTGTTGAGTTTCTTTTGTATTAAATAGCGAAGCTTCTTATCCAGATCTTCGCAAGATCTCAGGAATCCTCTCACACTGCTCACGTTCCCGGGCTCCATCGCTGGCTGCACTTCTGTTTGTCTCTCTGTCTCTCTCTCTCTCTCTCTCTCTCTCTCTCTCTCTCTGTGTGTGTGTGTGTGTGTGTGTGTGTGTGTGAGCCTCTTCTTCTTCTGGTGTTTAATGGCGTGTGTGAGACTCTCTTCCCGCTCAATTTTTCAAACAGCAAAAGCGCGCCAACAGCCGCGCGGGGAAGTGACGTGTCGAGCGGCGTTCGTAAAAACACTTTCGATTCACTTAAAAAAATATTTACATTAACTTCCGTCTTCAGCATATGATGATTATTATATTATAGTTATGACCCTGTTTTTCGGTTCAGCATTTAATTTTCAAATTAGAGATTATGGTTGTATTGTTGTACACTTGTTAAGATCTTAAAGCACTTTCTGTTTGTTTTAAACAAGCGACTTTTAATTTTAAAATTTTAAAGTTCAAATTTGATATTTATACTACAACGAATTTTGTCCAACTGTTTAATACAGATGTGAATTTGTGTGACAATTTCAATGCGAAAACTTTTTTTTTTTTCAAACTAATGCTTCGACATTAAGTAATTGTTGAGTATGATCTGGAATATACTAAAGCAACAAACAGACAATAATGTGTGTGTGTTTCAGGACAAAACAACGAGTTTGTTCTTCATGATCTTACAGCAACTCCACTAAAACAATACAGAGCAAAATTAAACACTGAAAGAAAGAGGAGAATTTAATTTCGATTGATTTGTATTTTAATATATTCCTGTTGTTTTAATAATAATAATGTTTTATCTACACATCATCGCTTTTGTAAACCTCAAGTATTACCCAGAGATCAGCTGTGGTGTTTCCTTCAGTCACCAGCAGATGGAGACAGATGACAGACAGCGCCATCACTGTAGCGCATGCGCAGAACACACACACACACACACACACACACACACACACACACACACACACAGATGATGACCCTCTGAGCGCATATGAGTGACAGATGTCAGTAATGTTCATCTTCTGAACACATGCGCTCATGGACATCCAGGAAAGTGCAGATTTGGTCCTTTAACCCTTTATCTGCTCAGTGTTTGGTTTAGCGTTAGCACACTGAGAAACTCTGTTTAGGTGTGTCATGATGTTATGTTACAAATATCCAGTTGGTGTCGCTGTGTTTCCGGTCAGCGCGCGTCCAACGGTCCAGATCTGGCGGGAAGTTCTGAGGTAAGTGTTGTGAGAAACAGTCTGACACCACAGTAAAGCATTTCAATATTTCTGTTATTGTATAGTTTCAAAGGTCTTGCTGAACAAAATTATGTAATTTGATACAACAATAAAAAAATTCAATAAGGGTAAAATCATTTTCTAAAAACATGCTCTATCAAATGGTAAGTTTGTCCATTTATTGTTAAAGTAGCTAAAAGCTCAAATCTACTATTTGCTACTGAATAAAAAACAGCTGATCATTCAATGTTATTAATAAGACATTTAATGTTGTTATATTCTATGTGTGTGTGTGTGGGTGGGTGGGTGTGTGTGTGTGTGTGTGTGTGTGTGTGTGTGTGTAGCAGACAGTAAAATATATACTTTTAGGTAGTCAATTGTCATTTTATGGTAAAGGTAGAGAAACTAAAATAAAACTTTGGATTATTCAGTGTTAATATAATACATTTAAATTATATATATATATAATAATAATAAATTAGTTCACAAAAAACATGCATATTTACAAACTTTTATGATAGAAACAATTAATCGTGATAAATTGATTTGATATGCACAAAATATATATATATGTGTATATATCAGCAGCAGCCATATCACCCTGTAACCCAAGACTGGTGTCCCACTGAAGCTGAGCGGGGCTGAGTCTGGTTAGTACTTGGATGGGAGACCTCCTGAGAAAACCAGGTTGCTGCTGGAAGTGGTGTTAGTGAGGCCAGCAGGGGGCGCTCACCCTGTGGTCTGTGTGGGTCCTAACGCCCCAGTGTAGTGACGGGGACACTATACTGACAAAGAGCGCCTTCCTTCGGATGAGACGTTAAACCGAGGTCCTGACTCTCTGTGGTCATTAAAAATCCCAGGATGTCTTTCAAAAGAGTAGGGGTGTAACCCCGGCATCCTGGCCAAATTTGCCCAGTGGCCTCTGTCCATCATGGCCTCCTAATCATCCTCCTATATACTAATTGGCTTCATCACTGTCTCCTCTCCACCAGTAAGCTGGTGTGTGGTGGGCGTTCTGGCGCAATATGGCTGCCGTCGCATCATCCAAGTGGATGCTGCACATTGGTGGTGGTTGAGGAGATTCCCCCCTTCTATGTAAAGTGCTTTGAGTGTCCAGAAAAGCGCTATATAAATGTAATGAATTATTATTATTATTATATTTTTTATTGTTAGCTGAATTGCACTGAATGTATTAGAATGTTTTTAAAGGGATACTTCACCGCTGGGAAGATGAATGGCGGGTCTCGCTCCTCTGCTCCGGCCGCCTCTGGCTCCTCGTCCGCAGCTGTTCCTCCTGACCGCCGACGGGTCTCGCTCCTCTGCTCCGGCCGCCTCTGGCTCCTCGTCCGCAGCTGTTCCTCCTGACCGCCGGCGGGTCTCGCTCCTCTGCTCCGGCCGCCTCTGGCTCCTCGTCCGCGGCTGTTCCTCCTGACCGCCGGTGGGTCTCGCTCCTCTGCTCCGGCCGCCTCTGGCTCCTCGTCCGCAGCTGTTCCTCCTGACCGCCGACGGGTCTCGTTCCTCTGCTCCGGCCGCCTCTGGCTCCTCGTCCGCGGCTGTTCCTCCTGACCGCCGGCGGGTCTCGTTCCTCTGCTCCGGCCGCCTCTGGCTCCTCGTCCACGGCTGTTCCTCCTGACCGCCGGTGGGTCTCGTTCCTCTGGGTCTCGTTCCTCGTCCGCGGCTGTTCCTCCTGACCGCCGGCGGGTCTCGTTCCTCTGCTCCGGCCGCCTCTGGCTCCTCGTCCGCGGCTGTTCCTCCTGACCGCCGGTGGGTCAGCCTCTGCTCCGGCCGCCTCTGGCTCCTCGTCCACGGCTGTTCCTCCTGACCGCCGGTGGGTCTCGTTCCTCTGCTCCGGCCGCCTCTGGCTCCTCGTCCGCGGCTGTTCCTCCTGACCGCCGACGGGTCTCGTTCCTCTGCTCCGGCCGCCTCTGGCTCCTCGTCCGCGGCTGTTCCTCCTGACCGCCGGCGGGTCTCGTTCCTCTGCTCCGGCCGCCTCTGGCTCCTCGTCCACGGCTGTTCCTCCTGACCGCCGGTGGGTCTCGTTCCTCTGCTCCGGCCGCCTCTGGCTCCTCGTCCGCGGCTGTTCCTCCTGACCGCCGGTGGGTCTCGTTCCTCTGCTCCGGCCGCCTCTGGCTCCTCGTCCGCGGCTGTTCCTCCTGACCGCCGGCGGGTCTCGTTCCTCTGCTCCGGCCGCCTCTGGCTCCTCGTCCACGGCTGTTCCTCCTGACCGCCGGTGGGTCTCGTTCCTCTGCTCCGGCCGCCTCTGGCTCCTCGTCCGCGGCTGTTCCTCCTGACCGCCGGTGGGTCTCGTTCCTCTGCTCCGGCCGCCTCTGGCTCCTCGTCCGCGGCTGTTCCTCCTGACCGCCGGCGGGTCTCGCTCCTCTGCTCCGGCCGCCTCTGGCTCCTCGTCCGCGGCTGTTCCTCCTGACCGCCGACGGGTCTCGTTCCTCTGCTCCGGCCGCCTCTGGCTCCTCGTCCGCAGCTGTTCCTCCTGACCGCCGGTGGGTCTCGTTCCTCTGCTCCGGCCGCCTCTGGCTCCTCGTCCGCGGCTGTTCCTCCTGACCGCCGACGGGTCTCGTTCCTCTGCTCCGGCCGCCTCTGGCTCCTCGTCCGCAGCTGTTCCTCCTGACCGCCGGCGGGTC
>NC_136897.1:29316042-29318542 GCF_949152265.1 Phoxinus phoxinus
GACTGAGAGTGAGACAGGACTGAGACACTAAGACAGGACTGAGAGAGTGAGACAGGTCTGAGAGAGTGAGACAGGACTGAGAGTGAGACAGGACTGAGACACTAAGACAGGACTGAGAGTGAGACAGGTCTGAGAGAGTGAGACAGGACTGAGCGAGTGAGACAGGACTGAGCGAGTGAGACAGGACTGATAGAGTGAGACATGTCTGAGAGAGTGAGACAGGACTGAGAGAGTGAGACAGGACTGAGAGAGTGAGACAGGACTGAGAGAGTGAGACAGGACTGAGAGAGTGAGACAGGACTGAGAGTGAGACAGGACTGAGAGAGTGAGACAGGACTGAGAGAGTGAGACAGGACTGAGAGAGTGAGACAGGACTGAGACACAAAGACATGTCTGAGAGAGTGAGACAGGACTGAGAGAGTGAGACATGTCTGAGAGAGTGAGACAGGACTGAGAGAGTGAGACGGGTCTGAGAGAGTGAGAGAGTGAGACATGTCTGAGAGAGTGAGACAGGACTGAGAGAGTGAGACAGGACTGAGACACAAAGACATGTCTGAGAGAGTGAGACAGGACTGAGAGAGTGAGACATGTCTGAGAGAGTGAGACAGGACTGAGAGAGTGAGACGGGTCTGAGAGAGTGAGACAGGACTGAGAGAGTGAGACAGGTCTGAGAGAGTGAGACAGGTCTGATTGTGAAATAAAGGTTAAAGCAGGACATCCTTGTGTATTAGCATACGTCATGGTGACGTTATGGTGGCTATGGTTACAGTGATGGTTAGGACTGTTGTTAAACTGCCCCAGTATGGGACTGTAGAAGATTACAGTGCAGATACATGGAGTTTCTGTCTCCTAAAAGAAAGAAGTGATTCTGAACTGAACCGAGTCGTCAGTGACTCGTCAGTCTCGTCAGTCTCTGCTGAACCTGCGTAGGTTTGTAGCTAATTAGCATAATGCCAGCCTGTGGTCTTGATTGGCTGAGCAGCGTCTCTTAGCCCCGCCCTCAAACACTGTAGTGTATCTGAGACTGGAAGAGTTGGGTTCGTGTTGTTCGTGTCGAGAAGACGCTGTTCTCTGAGATCGATACGGTAAAACCCACGCCATCGTTACTGTTCGTATCACTGTGATCAAGAGCTGAGACTCAGATATGTTAATGAGCGTCTCTGACCAATCACAGCAGAGCAGCTCTCAGAGGGGCGGGGCTTAGAGAGACTGAATCTTGGATGGAAGTGTTTCAGAGACTGAGAGAAAGAGCTGACGCTGCAGATTATGAGGAAACTGAAGAGTTGCTGATGTGTAGGAGACGCCTGAACAACACCACGAGTCTTTAGAGTAGTTTAACAGATACTGATCAAATCAAAGATCAAATAAACCTGGAAATAAATAGGTTTAATACATTAAAACCATAACAAAATGATGCTGAATCATAAATCTTTCATAATTGTGTGTGACTACTAGTCTCGTTAGTAAATATAGCTCCAGATCAAGTCTGTACTTCTGTCTGCAGACTGACTCAGTGATCAGGAACATAACAGTGTTGAATTTCACCAATATGTGTCCGTGGGCTATAGCCGTGGCTCTGCAGGAGACCGCAGTGTCATGTTCAGGTCATCGGAGGTCATGTCTTCTGCATGCAGCAGATACTGAGACGTTCTCACAGTCTCTGTCCAGCTTCCACGTCCACATCACTGGTAAAGGTGTGTATTAATGTCCAGTCGCCGGGTCAGAGCCGGTGATCCTCCGTCTGGGATCCGGTTAGTGTGATTGACAGGATCGGTTAGTGTGATTGACAGGACTGGGGGACTGGAGCAGCCGGTAATCACGGTCTGCACGGCTTCAGGATTAGAGACGCCTGTAAACGCCACATCTCCAGGCTAGGGTTGTGCATGCAGAAGAGATGCTCACGGATCCGCCGGGTTCTTCTCAGCGACGAGCGACCGTAACCGCTGGTGTTCTCCTGAAGCTCCGAGAGGATCATTACACCGCCGGTGTTCACTCTCCATCCTCACACACACCGAAGCCGTCCCACATCCACACACATGCACTGGAGGATGAGGTACGATTACAAGTGTGTTGGTTAAACTGAAGTGAGTTATGTGGTGTAAGTCCAGCTGTTACTGTAGTTTATGTGTGTGTGTGGTGTTATTAATCTGCTTTAACACACACCATGTGTAAGTTCATAAGTGGACAGCATTGCTGAGTATTTTCTGCTTAAAACTGCAGTGAACCAAAGACAGTCTCAAACACACGGTGTGAAATCGCTGGTGTTTCTGACGTCACACACTACCTTGACCAATCAGATCAACGTGTGATCGTCCACCAGTGGATCTCTGAGTGAGTGAGTGAGTGGAGGCGGGGCTCATTTGCATATTCATAGAGCCGCGCATACTAAATGAGGCAAGGGTGTCGAGTTACAGTCAAGATATTTTCAGACATGAAAAGGTTTGTTTTCAAGGGAATTTTTTTTTTGAATATGTAATTTTGGTGATCAGAGATGAGCTTT
>NC_136897.1:29338542-29346042 GCF_949152265.1 Phoxinus phoxinus
GAAGATCAGTGTGTTCTGAGGATGATGAAGATCAGTGTGTTCTGAGGATGATGAAGATCAGTGTGTTCTGAGGATGATGAAGATCAGTGTGTTCTGAGGATGAGGAAGATCAGTGTGTTCTGATGATGATGAAGATCAGTGTGTTCTGAGGATGAGGATGATGAAGATCAGTGTGTTCTGAGGATGAGGAAGATCAGTGTGTTCTGAGGATGAGGATGATGAAGATCAGTGTGTTCTGAGGATGAGGATGATAAAGATCAGTGTGTTCTAATGATGATGAAGATCAGTGTGTTCTGAGGATGAGGATGATGAAGATCAGTGTGTTCTAATGATGATGAAGATCAGTGTGTTCTGAGGATGAGGATGATGAAGATCAGTGTGTTCTGAGGATGATGTAGATCAGTGTGTTCTGAGGATGATGAAGATGAAGATCAGTGTGTTCTGAGGATGATGAAGATCAGTGTGTTCTGAGGATGATGAAGATCAGTGTGTTCTGAGGATGATGAAGATCAGTGTGTTCTGAGGATGAGGAAGATCAGTGTGTTCTGATGATGATGAAGATCAGTGTGTTCTGAGGATGAGGATGATGAAGATCAGTGTGTTCTGAGGATGAGGAAGATCAGTGTGTTCTGAGGATGAGGATGATGAAGATCAGTGTGTTCTGAGGATGAGGATGATGAAGATCAGTGTGTTCTGAGGATGAGGATGATGAAGATCAGTGTGTTCTGAGGATGAGGAAGATCAGTGTGTTCTGAGGATGAGGATGATGAAGATCAGTGTGTTCTGAGGATGAGGAAGATCAGTGTGTTCTGAGGATGATGAAGATCAGTGTGTTCTGAGGATGAGGAAGATCAGTGTGTTCTGATGATGAGGAAGATCAGTGTGTTCTGAGGATGAGGATGATGAAGATCATTGTGTTCTGAGGATGAGGATGATGAAGATCAGTGTGTTCTGAGGATGAGGAAGATCAGTGTGTTCTGAGGATGAGGAAGATCAGTGTGTTCTGATGATGAGGAAGATCAGTGTGTTCTGAGGATGAGGCTGATGAAGATCATTGTGTTCTGAGGATGAGGATGATGAAGATCAGTGTGTTCTGATGATGATGAAGATCAGTGTGTTCTGGGATGATGAAGAACGTTCAGTCTGGGCTTTCATGTAAATGTAGTCTTTATAACACTGTAAAAGGCAGAAGAGCTGAGAATCACTGCAGACGATGTCCATTAGTCAGGGTCAGGGTTAGTTAGACTCGGTGTTAGGGTTAGTTAGACTCAGGGTTCGGGTTAGTTAGACTCAGTGTTAGGGTTAGTTAGACTCGGTGTTAGGGTTAGTTAGACTCGGTGTTAGGGTTAGTTAGACTCTGTGTTAGGGTTAGTTAGACTCAGGGTTCGGGTTAGTTAGACTCAGTGTTAGGGTTAGTTAGACTCGGTGTTAGGGTTAGTTAGACTCAGGGTTCGGGTTAGTTAGACTCAGTGTTAGGGTTAGTTAGACTCAGGGTTCGGGTTAGTTAGACTCAGTGTTAGGGTTAGTTAGACTCAGGGTTAGGGTTAGTTAGACTCTGGGTTCGGGTTAGTTAGACTCAGGGTTAGGGTTAGTTAGACTCAGGGTTCGGGTTAGTTAGACTCAGTGTTAGGGTTAGTTAGACTCAGTGTTAGGGTTAGTTAGACTCAGGGTTCGGGTTAGTTAGACTCAGTGTTAGGGTTAGTTAGACTCAGGGTTCGGGTTAGTTAGACTCAGTGTTAGGGTTAGTTAGACTCAGTGTTAGGGTTAGTTAGACTCAGGGTTAGGGTTAGTTAGACTCAGGGTTAGTTAGACTCCGCTTAACTTCAGGCTGGAGGGTCGATGATAAATGTGCAGATTTTGTTGAAGGACGAGATTATAATGGTCAGATGAGCATGGCCAGGTCCCGGCCGTCCCGCGCTGTCGATGCCCAGTCCTGTTATTAACTCGGTCACCGCTATTATCCAGTTACTCACCAGTGCAGGAATGAGCTCTTCGCCTCATAAACTCTTCACGCCGGGGGGTAGTGCAGTTTATTCCTGTAATGCGGCTTCAGTGACATTACAGCCCGAGCCGGATCTGCTGCCCCCTGCTGGCCACGGAGCAGACGTGTGGAGACGAGGCCGCCGTGTGTCCGGGACGTGTCAGGACGCTCCTGTTTTCCTGCATTCTCTCATATAATATCCCAGAAAATGCAGAAGTCGTTTACATCTGGCCGAGTTTCCCCGTTCTCTCAGATGTCTGGACAGTTCACACACCCTTATTCATGACAGCGTTTACATCCTTCGCGCAGGCTTTCCCAGCTCCGTATTAAAGGCTTTTCCATGCAT
This sequence comes from Phoxinus phoxinus, assembly GCF_949152265.1. Lineage (NCBI taxonomy): Eukaryota > Metazoa > Chordata > Actinopteri > Cypriniformes > Leuciscidae > Phoxinus > Phoxinus phoxinus. The sequence continues at coordinate 29,340,870 of NC_136897.1, forward strand.
AGAGTTTTCCTGACTTTTCTCTGTAAGAATCTGAGCTCTCGGGAGCGAGTCCAAGTCGATCGGGCGTTCGAGGTTAAAACAGGGCAGGAGTGTCTCTCTCTCTTTAATGGAGAACTGCGGATTCTGTGTGTGTGTGTGTGTGTGTTTCTGTGTGTCTGTGTGTGTGTGTGTGTGTGTGCTTCTGTGTGTGTGTGTATGTGTCTGTGTGTGTGTGTGTGCGTGTGTGTGTTTCCGTGTGTGCGTGTGTGTGTGTTTCCTCATCAGAGTGTGTGTTTCTGTGTGTGTTTCCTCATCAGAGTGTGTGTTTCTGTGTGTGTTTCCTCATCAGAGTGTGTGTTTCTGTGTGTGTTTCCTCATCAGAGTGTGTGTTTCTGTGTGTGTTTCCTCATAAGAGTGTGTGTTTCCTCATCAGAGTGTGTGTTTCTGTGTGTGCGTGTGTATGTGTCTGTGTGTGTGTGTGTGCGTGTGTGTGTTTCCGTGTGTGCGTGTGTGTGTGTTTCCTCATCAGAGTGTGTGTTTCTGTGTGTGTTTCCTCATCAGAGTGTGTGTTTCCTCATCAGAGTGTGTGTTTCCTCATCAGAGTGTGTGTTTCTGTGTGTTTCCTCATCAGAGTGTGTGTTTCCTCATCAGAGTGTGTGTTTCCTCATCAGAGTGTGTGTTTCTGTGTGTTTCCTCATCAGAGTGTGTGTTTCCTCATCAGAGTGTGTGTTTCCTCATCAGAGTGTGTGTTTCTGTGTGTGTGTGTGTGTGTGTGTATGTGTCTGTGTGTGTGTGTGTGTGTGCGTGTGTGTGTGTTTCCGTGTGTGCGTGTGTGTGTGTTTCCTCATCAGAGTGTGTGTTTCTGTGTGTTTCCTCATCAGAGTGTGTGTTTCCTCATCAGAGTGTGTGTTTCTGTGTGTTTCCTCATCAGAGTGTGTGTTTCTGTGTGTGTTTCCTCATCAGAGTGTGTGTTTCCTCATCAGAGTGTGTGTTTCTGTGTGTGTTTCCTCATCAGAGTGTGTGTTTCCTCATCAGAGTGTGTGTTTCCTCATCAGAGTGTGTGTTTCTGTGTGTTTCCTCATCAGAGTGTGTGTTTCCTCATCAGAGTGTGTGTTTCCTCATCAGAGTGTGTGTTTCTGTGTGTGCGTGTGTGTGTGTGTATGTGTCTGTGTGTGTGTGTGTTTCCTCATCAGAGTGTGTGTTTCTGTGTGTTTCCTCATCAGAGTGTGTGTTTCCTCATCAGAGTGTGTGTTTCTGTGTGTGCGTGTGTGTGTGTGTATGTGTCTGTGTGTGTGTGTGTGCGTGTGTGTGTTTCCGTGTGTGCGTGTGTGTGTTTCCTCATCAGAGTGTGTGTTTCTGTGTGTTTCCTCATCAGAGTGTGTGTTTCCTCATAAGAGTGTGTGTTTCCTCATCAGAGTGTGTGTTTCTGTGTGTGCGTGTCTGTGTGTGTGTGTGTGCGTGTGTGTGTTTCCGTGTGTGCGTGTGTGTGTGTTTCCTCATCAGAGTGTGTGTTTCTGTGTGTTTCCTCATCAGAGTGTGTGTTTCCTCATCAGAGTGTGTGTTTCTGTGTGTTTCCTCATCAGAGTGTGTGTTTCCTCATCAGAGTGTGTGTTTCCTCATCAGAGTGTGTGTTTCCTCATCAGAGTGTGTGTTTCTGTGTGTGTTTCCTCATCAGAGTGTGTGTTTCCTCATCAGAGTGTGTGTTTCTGTGTGTTTCCTCATCAGAGTGTGTGTTTCCTCATCAGAGTGTGTGTTTCTGTGTGTGTTTCCTCATCAGAGTGTGTGTTTCCTCATCAGAGTGTGTGTTTCCTCATCAGAGTGTGTGTTTCTGTGTGTGTTTCCTCATCAGAGTGTGTGTTTCCTCATCAGAGTGTGTGTTTCTGTGTGTGTTTCCTCATCAGAGTGTGTGTTTCCTCATCAGAGTGTGTGTTTCTGTGTGTGTTTCCTCATCAGAGTGTGTGTTTCTGTGTGTGTTTCCTCATCAGAGTGTGTGTTTCCTCATCAGAGTGTGTGTTTCTGTGTGTGTTTCCTCATCAGAGTGTGTGTTTCCTCATCAGAGTGTGTGTTTCTGTGTGTGTTTCCTCATCAGAGTGTGTGTTTCCTCATCAGAGTGTGTTTCTGTGTGTGTTTCCTCATCAGAGTGTGTGTTTCCTCATCAGAGTGTGTGTTTCTGTGTGTGTTTCCTCATCAGAGTGTGTGTTTCCTCATCAGAGTGTGTGTTTCTGTGTGTGTTTCCTCATCAGAGTGTGTGTTTCTGTGTGTGTTTCCTCATCAGAGTGTGTGTTTCTGTGTGTGTTTCCTCATCAGAGTGTGTGTTTCCTTATCAGAGTGTGTGTTTCTGTGTGTGTTTCCTCATCAGAGTGTGTGTTTCCTCATCAGAGTGTGTGTTTCCTTATCAGAGTGTGTGTTTCTGTGTGTGTTTCCTCATCAGAGTGTGTGTTTCCTCATCAGAGTGTGTGTTTCCTCATCAGAGTGTGTGTTTCCTCATCAGAGTGTGTGTTTCTGTGTGTGTTTCCTCATCAGAGTGTGTGTTTCCTCATCAGAGTGTGTGTTTCCTCATCAGAGTGTGTGTTTCCTCATCAGAGTGTGTGTTTCCTCATCAGAGTGTGTGTTTCCTCATCAGAGTGTGTGTTTCTGTGTGTGTTTCCTCATCAGAGTGTGTGTTTCCTCATCAGAGTGTGTGTTTCTGTGTGTGTTTCCTCATCAGAGTGTGTGTTTCCTCATCAGAGTGTGTGTTTCTGTGTGTGTTTCCTCATCAGAGTGTGTGTTTCCTCATCAGAGTGTGTGTTTCTGTGTGTGTTTCTGTGTGTTTCCTCATCAGAGTGTGTGTTTCCTCATCAGAGTGTGTGTTTCCTCATCAGAGTGTGTGTTTCTGTGTGTTTCCTCATCAGAGTGTGTGTTTCCTCATCAGAGTGTGTGTTTCCTCATCAGAGTGTGTGTTTCTGTGTGTGTTTCCTCATCAGAGTGTGTGTTTCCTCATCAGAGTGTGTGTTTCCTCATCAGAGTGTGTGTTTCCTCATCAGAGTGTGTGTTTCCTCATCAGAGTGTGTTTCCTCATCAGAGTGTGTGTTTCCTCATCAGAGTGTTTCCTCATCAGAGTGTGTGTTTCCTCATCAGAGTGTGTGTTTCTGTGTGTGTTTCCTCATCAGAGTGTGTGTTTCCTCATCAGAGTGTGTGTTTCCTCATCAGAGTGTGTGTTTCTGTGTGTGTTTCCTCATCAGAGTGTGTGTTTCTGTGTGTTTCCTCATCAGAGTGTGTTTCCTCATCAGAGTGTGTGTTTCCTCATCAGAGTGTGTGTTTCCTCATCAGAGTGTGTGTTTCTGTGTGTTTCCTCATCAGAGTGTGTGTTTCCTCATCAGAGTGTGTGTTTCCTCATCAGAGTGTGTGTTTCCTCATCAGAGTGTGTGTTTCTGTGTGTGTTTCCTCATCAGAGTGTGTGTTTCTGTGTGTGTGTTTCCTCATCAGAGTGTGTGTTTCCTCATCAGAGTGTGTTTCCTCATCAGAGTGTGTGTTTCCTCATCAGAGTGTGTTTCATCATCAGAGTGTGTGTTTCTGTGTGTGTTTCCTCATCAGAGTGTGTTTCCTCATCAGAGTGTGTGTTTCCTCATCAGTGTGTGTTTCCTCATCAGAGTGTGTGTTTCCTCATCAGAGTGTGTGTTTCCTCATCAGAGTGTGTGTTTCCTCATCAGAGTGTGTTTTTGTGTGTGTTTCCTCATCAGAGTGTGTGTTTCCTCATCAGAGTGTGTGTTTCCTCATCAGAGTGTGTTTTTGTGTGTGTTTCCTCATCAGAGTGTGTGTTTTTGTGTGTGTTTCCTCATCAGAGTGTGTGTTTCCTCATCAGAGTGTGTGTTTCCTAATCAGAGTGTGTGTTTCTGTGTGTTTCCTCATCAGAGTGTGTGTTTCTGTGTGTTTCCTCATCAGAGTGTGTGTTTCCTCATCAGAGTGTGTGTTTCTGTGTGTGTTTCCTCATCAGAGTGTGTGTTTCCTCATCAGAGTGTGTGTTTCCTCATCAGAGTGTGTGTTTCCTCATCAGAGTGTGTGTTTCCTCATCAGAGTGTGTGTTTCCTCATCAGAGTGTGTGTTTCCTCATCAGAGTGTGTGTTTCCTCATCAGAGTGTGTGTTTCCTCATCAGAGTGTGTGTTTCCTCATCAGAGTGTGTGTTTCTGTGTGTGTTTCCTCATCAGAGTGTGTGTTTCCTCATCAGAGTGTGTGTTTCCTCATCAGAGTGTGTGTTTCCTCATCAGAGTGTGTGTTTCTGTGTGTGTTTCCTCATCAGAGTGTGTGTTTCCTCATCAGAGTGTGTGTTTCTGTGTGTGTTTCCTCATCAGAGTGTGTGTTTCTGTGTGTGTTTCCTCATCAGAGTGTGTGTTTCTGTGTGTGTTTCCTCATCAGAGTGTGTGTTTCCTCATCAGAGTGTGTGTTTCTGTGTGTGTTTCCTCATCAGAGTGTGTGTTTCCTCATCAGAGTGTGTGTTTCTGTGTGTGTTTCCTCATCAGAGTGTGTGTTTCTGTGTGTGTTTCCTCATCAGAGTGTGTGTTTCCTCATCAGAGTGTGTGTTTCTGTGTGTGTTTCCTCATCAGAGTGTGTGTTTCTGTGTGTGTTTCCTCATCAGAGTGTGTGTTTCTGTGTGTGTTTCCTCATCAGAGTGTGTGTTTCCTCATCAGAGTGTGTGTTTCTGTGTGTGTTTCCTCATCAGAGTGTGTGTTTCCTCATCAGAGTGTGTGTTTCTGTGTGTGTTTCCTCATCAGAGTGTGTGTTTCCTCATCAGAGTGTGTGTTTCCTCATCAGAGTGTGTGTTTCTGTGTGTGTTTCCTCATCAGAGTGTGTGTTTCCTCATCAGAGTGTGTGTTTCTGTGTGTGTTTCCTCATCAGAGTGTGTGTTTCCTCATCAGAGTGTGTGTTTCTGTGTGTGTTTCCTCATCAGAGTGTGTGTTTCCTCATCAGAGTGTGTGTTTCTGTGTGTGTTTCCTCATCAGAGTGTGTGTTTCCTCATCAGAGTGTGTGTTTCCTCATCAGAGTGTGTGTTTCCTCATCAGAGTGTGTGTTTCCTCATCAGAGTGTGTGTTTCTGTGTGTGTTTCCTCATCAGAGTGTGTGTTTCCTCATCAGAGTGTGTGTTTCCTCATCAGAGTGTGTGTTTCTGTGTGTGTTTCCTCATCAGAGTGTGTGTTTCCTCATCAGAGTGTGTGTTTCC
>NC_136897.1:29351042-29373542 GCF_949152265.1 Phoxinus phoxinus
CACACCTCTGGAACACACACACACCTCTGCAACACACACACACCTCTGGAACACACACACCTCTGGTACACACACACCTCTGGAACACACACCTCTGGAACACACACACCTCTGGAACACACACACCTCTGCAACACACACACCGCTGGAACACACACACCTCTGGAACACACACCTCTGGAACGCACACACCTCTGGAACACACACACCTCTGGAACACACACCTCTGGAACACACACACCTCTGGAACACACACCTCTGGAACACACACACCTCTGGAACACACACACACCTCTGCAACACACACACCTCTGGAACACACACACCTCTGGAACACACACACACCTCTGGAACACACACACCTCTGGAACACACACACCTCTGGAACACACACACACCTCTGGAACACACACACACCTCTGGAACACACACACCTCTGGAACACACACCTCTGGAACACACACACCTCTGGAACACACACACACCTCTGCAACACACACACCTCTGGAACACACACACCTCTGGAACACACACCTCTGGAACACACACACCTCTGGAACACACACACACCTCTGCAACACACACACACCTCTGGAACACACACCTCTGGAACACACACACCTCTGGAACACACACACACCTCTGCAACACACACACCTCTGGAACACACACACCTCTGGAACACACACCTCTGGAACACACACACCTCTGGAACACACACACACCTCTGCAACACACACACCTCTGCAACACACACACCTCTGGAACACACACACACCTCTGGAACACACACACCTCTGGAACACACACACCTCTGGAACACACACACACCTCTGGAACACACACACACCTCTGGAACACACACCTCTGGAACGCACACACCTCTGGAACACACACACCTCTGGAACACACACACCTCTGGAACACACACCTCTGGAACACACACACCTCTGGAACACACACACCTCTGGAACACACACACCGCTGGAACACACACACCTCTGCAACACACACACCTCTGCAACACACTCCTCTGGAACACACACACCTCTGGAACACACACACACACCTCTGCAACACACACACACCTCTGGAACACACACACCTCTGGTACACACACACCTCTGGAACACACACCTCTGGAACACACACACCTCTGGAACACACACACCTCTGCAACACACACACCTCTGGAACACACACACCTCTGGAACACACACACCTCTGCAACACACACACCGCTGGAACACACACACCTCTGGAACACACACCTCTGGAACGCACACACCTCTGGAACACACACACCTCTGGAACACACACCTCTGGAACACACACACCTCTGGAACACACACCTCTGCAACACACACACCGCTGGAACACACACACCTCTGGAACACACACACCTCTGGTACACACACACCTCTGGAACACACACACCTCTGGAACACACACACCTCTGGAACACACACACCTCTGGAACACACACACCTCTGCAACACACACCTCTGGAACACACACACCTCTGGAACACACACACCTCTGCAACACACACACACCTCTGGAACACACACACCTCTGCAACACACACACACCTCTGGAACACACACACCTCTGGAACACACACACACCTCTGGAACACACACACACCTCTGGAACACACACACACCTCTGGAACACACACCTCTGGAACACACACACACCTCTGCAACACACACACACCTCTGGAACACACACACCTCTGGAACACACACACCTCTGGAACACACACCTCTGGAACACACACACACCTCTGGAACACACACCTCTGGAACACACACACCTCTGGAACACACACACCTCTGCAACACACACACCGCTGGAACACACACACCTCTGGAACACACACCTCTGGAACGCACACACCTCTGGAACACACACACCTCTGGAACACACACCTCTGGAACACACACACCTCTGGAACACACACCTCTGGAACACACACACCTCTGGAACACACACACACCTCTGCAACACACACACCTCTGGAACACACACACCTCTGGAACACACACACACCTCTGGAACACACACACCTCTGGAACACACACACCTCTGGAACACACACACACCTCTGGAACACACACACACCTCTGGAACACACACACCTCTGGAACACACACCTCTGGAACACACACACCTCTGGAACACACACACACCTCTGCAACACACACACCTCTGGAACACACACACCTCTGGAACACACACCTCTGGAACACACACACCTCTGGAACACACACACACCTCTGCAACACACACACACCTCTGGAACACACACACACCTCTGGAACACACACACCTCTGGAACACACACCTCTGGAACACACACACCTCTGGAACACACACACACCTCTGCAACACACACACCTCTGGAACACACACACCTCTGGAACACACACCTCTGGAACACACACACCTCTGGAACACACACACACCTCTGCAACACACACACCTCTGCAACACACACACCTCTGGAACACACACACACCTCTGGAACACACACACCTCTGGAACACACACACCTCTGGAACACACACACACCTCTGGAACACACACACACCTCTGGAACACACACCTCTGGAACGCACACACCTCTGGAACACACACACCTCTGGAACACACACACCTCTGGAACACACACCTCTGGAACACACACACCTCTGGAACACACACACCTCTGGAACACACACACACCGCTGGAACACACACACCTCTGCAACACACACACCTCTGCAACACACTCCTCTGGAACACACACACCTCTGGAACACACACACACACCTCTGCAACACACACACACCTCTGGAACACACACACCTCTGGTACACACACACCTCTGGAACACACACCTCTGGAACACACACACCTCTGGAACACACACACCTCTGACACACACACCTCTGGAACACACACACCTCTGGAACACACACACCTCTGCAACACACACACCGCTGGAACACACACACCTCTGGAACACACACCTCTGGAACGCACACACCTCTGGAACACACACACCTCTGGAACACACACCTCTGGAACACACACACCTCTGGAACACACACCTCTGCAACACACACACCGCTGGAACACACACACCTCTGGAACACACACACCTCTGGTACACACACACCTCTGGAACACACACACCTCTGGAACACACACACCTCTGGAACACACACACCTCTGGAACACACACACCTCTGCAACACACACCTCTGGAACACACACACCTCTGGAACACACACACCTCTGCAACACACACACACCTCTGGAACACACACACCTCTGCAACACACACACCTCTGCAACACACACACACCTCTGGAACACACACACCTCTGGAACACACACACACCTCTGGAACACACACACACCTCTGGAACACACACACACCTCTGGAACACACACCTCTGGAACACACACACACCTCTGCAACACACACACACCTCTGGAACACACACACCTCTGGAACACACACACCTCTGGAACACACACCTCTGGAACACACACACACCTCTGGAACACACACCTCTGGAACACACACACCTCTGGAACACACACACCTCTGCAACACACACACCGCTGGAACACACACACCTCTGGAACACACACCTCTGGAACGCACACACCTCTGGAACACACACACCTCTGGAACACACACCTCTGGAACACACACACCTCTGGAACACACACCTCTGGAACACACACACCTCTGGAACACACACACACCTCTGCAACACACACACCTCTGGAACACACACACCTCTGGAACACACACACACCTCTGGAACACACACACCTCTGGAACACACACACCTCTGGAACACACACACACCTCTGGAACACACACACACCTCTGGAACACACACACCTCTGGAACACACACCTCTGGAACACACACACCTCTGGAACACACACACACCTCTGCAACACACACACCTCTGGAACACACACACCTCTGGAACACACACCTCTGGAACACACACACCTCTGGAACACACACACACCTCTGCAACACACACACACCTCTGGAACACACACACACCTCTGGAACACACACACCTCTGGAACACACACCTCTGGAACACACACACCTCTGGAACACACACACACCTCTGCAACACACACACCTCTGGAACACACACACCTCTGGAACACACACCTCTGGAACACACACACCTCTGGAACACACACACACCTCTGCAACACACACACCTCTGCAACACACACACCTCTGGAACACACACACACCTCTGGAACACACACACCTCTGGAACACACACACCTCTGGAACACACACACACCTCTGGAACACACACACACCTCTGGAACACACACCTCTGGAACGCACACACCTCTGGAACACACACACCTCTGGAACACACACACCTCTGGAACACACACCTCTGGAACACACACACCTCTGGAACACACACACCGCTGGAACACACACACCTCTGCAACACACACACCTCTGCAACACACTCCTCTGGAACACACACACCTCTGGAACACACACACACACCTCTGCAACACACACACACCTCTGGAACACACACACCTCTGGTACACACACACCTCTGGAACACACACCTCTGGAACACACACACCTCTGGAACACACACACCTCTGCAACACACACACCTCTGGAACACACACACCTCTGGAACACACACACCTCTGCAACACACACACCGCTGGAACACACACACCTCTGGAACACACACCTCTGGAACGCACACACCTCTGGAACACACACACCTCTGGAACACACACCTCTGGAACACACACACCTCTGGAACACACACCTCTGCAACACACACACCGCTGGAACACACACACCTCTGGAACACACACACCTCTGGTACACACACACCTCTGGAACACACACACCTCTGGAACACACACACCTCTGGAACACACACACCTCTGCAACACACACCTCTGGAACACACACACCTCTGGAACACACACACCTCTGCAACACACACACACCTCTGGAACACACACACCTCTGCAACACACACACCTCTGCAACACACACACACCTCTGGAACACACACACCTCTGGAACACACACACACCTCTGGAACACACACACACCTCTGGAACACACACACACCTCTGGAACACACACCTCTGGAACACACACACACCTCTGCAACACACACACACCTCTGGAACACACACACCTCTGGAACACACACACCTCTGGAACACACACACCTCTGGAACACACACACACCTCTGGAACACACACACCTCTGGAACACACACACCTCTGGAACACACACACCTCTGGAACACACACACCTCTGGAACACACACACACCTCTGGAACACACACACCTCTGGAACACACACACCTCTGGAACACACACACACCTCTGCAACACACAGACACCTCTGGAACACACACACACACCTCTGGAACACACACACCTCTGCAACACACACACCTCTGGAACACACACACCTCTGGAACACACACACCTCTGGAACACACACACACCTCTGGAACACATACACACCTCTGGAACACACACACACCTCTGGAACACACACCTCTGGAACACACACACACACACACCTCTGCAACACACACACACCTCTGGAACACACACACCTCTGGAACACACACACACCTCTGGAACACACACACCTCTGGAACACACACACCTCTGGAACACACACACACCTCTGGAACACACACACCTCTGGAACACACACACCTCTGGAACACACACACACCTCTGCAACACACACACACCTCTGGAACACACACACCTCTGGAACACACACACCTCTGGAACACACACACCTCTGGAACACACACACCTCTGGAACACACACACCTCTGGAACACACACACCTCTGGAACACACACACCTCTGGAACACACACACCTCTGGAACACACACACACCTCTGGAACACATACACACCTCTGGAACACACACACCTCTGGAACACACACCTCTGGAACACACACACCTCTGGAACACACACACCTCTGGAACACACACACCTCTGGAACACACACACCTCTGGAACACACACACACCTCTGCAACACACACACACCTCTGCAACACACACACACCTCTGGAACACATACACACCTCTGGAACACACACACACACCTCTGGAACACACACCTCTGGAACACACACACACACCTCTGGAACACACACACCTCTGGAACACACACACCTCTGGAACACACACACCTCTGGAACACACACACCTCTGGAACACACACACCTCTGCAACACACACACCTCTGCAACACACACACCTCTGCAACACACACACCTCTGCAACACACACACACCTCTGGAACACAAGTATTGGCTGTATAAAACAGTATAATGGGTCAGTGCATCAGGCCTTAAAGTGACAGCAGCCTAATATACCGGCTGACAAATTATGAGATAATAATAAAAATATCTATATGGCAGTTTTTCCCTTATGGTATCGATGTCAAAATTGTGGCCAGTGAAAATGCTGAGTGGCTAGTAACTTTGGAAAACCACTAGCCACAGCTGGTAAGCAAAACAAATTCATGTCAAGCCCTGCTTGCAATTATTCTTCTATATATCCTCAAATGGCATGAACAAACATGGACACAGAGGTTCCCAGTTTAATACCAGTTCAGTTAACTTTCTCTTTAGGCTTATGTTTCTATATCTATGTCGATGTCACCGACAGACGGCAACAGACTCTTTGTCAGGTTTTGTCGGATCAGTCTGCTACTCTGTTAGCATTGAACTAGGTTTCGCTGATTTATCACGTTCAGATATCATTTGTCGGGTCATGGAACGTCTGAGAAATGATGTACTGTAATCTGGTGATTATCCGTGTTGGTCGGTGCAGTGTGAATCAACCTTTACAACAAATGTTTAAAATTATATGTAAAAAAAAAAAAAAAAAAAAAAGGTTTTCTGAACGACTCATCTTAACATTCTTTTCATATTTTCTTCTCTGTTGCCAGATTGAAACTGCTCATTGATCAGGAAAAGACATACCAGGAGAGAAAGGAAGAAGAGAACACTAAGAAAGTCTCAAGTCTAAAGGACGAACTAACCAAGCTAAAGTCCTTCGCTCTCCTGGTGGTCGACGAACAGCAGCGCCTCGCAGAGCAGCTGACCCAACAAACCAGCAAAGTCCAGGAGCTCCAGAACACGGTCACGCACGCCCAAGACGAGCTGAGCTCCGCCCAAACCCGGTTGCAAGACGAGGAGAATAAAGTGCACCGCTTGGAAGAGGAGTTACGCAACCAGGCCTGTCATTTCCACCAAGAGCAGGACGCCATGACTGCCAAACTGACCAATGAAGATGCCCAGAACCGACAGCTACGCCAGAAGCTCTCCGCGCTCAGCCGGCAGTTAGACGAGCTCGAAGAAACCAACAAGACCCTGCATAGAGCAGAGGAGGAACTGCAGGAGATCCGGGATAAGATCAGCCGAGGGGAGTGTGGAAACTCCAGCCTTGTGGCGGAGGTGGAGGAGTTGAGGAAACGAGTGCTTGAAATGGAAGGGAAAGATGAGGAGTTGATCAAGATGGAGGACATGTGCAGGGATCTCCACCGAAAGCTGGAGAAGGAGTCGAGCCAGAGCTGTGGCTTAAAGGTGGAGGTGGACAAGCTGAATCAAAGAATCATGGAGCTGGAGAAACTAGAGGACGCCTTTGGGAAGAGCAAACAGGAGTGCAGTTCACTGAAGAGCAACCTGGAGAAAGAGCGAACCATGACTAAACACATGTCCAATGAACTTGATGTGCTGAGAGTCAGAATCAAAGAGCTTGAGGCTACCGAAGTTCATTTGGAGAAGATGGAGTTGACACTGAAAGAGGATCTGACAAAATTGAAGACACTGACCGTCATGCTGGTGGATGAGAGAAAGGCCATGGCTGAAAAGTTAAAGCTGATGGAGGACAAAGTGCAGAACAGCACTGGGAAACTGCAGGCAGAACAAGACAAAGTCAACACCGTCACTGAGAAACTGATCGACGAGAGCAAGAAAGCTCTTCGCTCGAAGGCTGAACTGGAGGAGAAGATGTGTGTTGCCACTCGGGAGAGGGATGAGCTCAAAGCTAAGCTGAAGGCAGAAGAAGAGAAAAACGGTGATCTTCAGTCTAAAGTCAGCATGATGAAAAAGAGGCTTCAATCACTGGAAGCAGTGGAAAGAGAGTTATTGAGGAGCAAATCCAAAGAGGAGCACTCGAAGAGCCCTGGTCCTTACCGCTACCAACAGGAGGACAACAAAGTGAAAGACTTGACCCAGGAAGTGGAACGCCTCAGGAGGAAGTTAAAGGAGATGAAGGTGGTTGAGGGTGACCTTTTGAAGACTGAAGATGAGTTCGAATCCCTGGAGAAGAGATACTCCAATGAGCAGGAGCGAGCAAAAGCCCTGATGGAGGAACTGGAGATGTCTAGGAACGAACTGTCCAAGTACCAGTTGGCTGAGAAAGAGGAGTCCAACCAAGAGCACATCTTATACAAGCGTCTGAAAGAGGAAGAGGCCAAATCCAGTCATCTCACTAGAGAGGTAGAAGCCCTGAAAGAGAAGATCCACGAGTACATGGGCACCGAGGAATCCATCTGCCGCTATAAGACAGACCACACGACCCTACAGAGGAAACTCACCCAGCAAGAGGTCAGGAATAAAGAGCTGGCCAGAGAGATGGAGAGTCTTACGCGAGAACTGGAGAGATACCGGCGCTTCAGCAAGAGCTTACGACCGGGAATGAACGGAAGACGTTTCTCAGATCTACAAGTCTCCACAAAGGAGGTCCAAACGGACCCAACGGACACCCTATCCCCGAATTACAGGAATCTGGCACCGCTGGAACGTGCCCTGGTCAACGGCAAGCTCTACGTGGAGAGCGATCCAGAGGACGAGGACAATTACAATGAGATCAACCTCACAAAATGCACTCCGTCGCTCATGAACAATGTCAACAACCTTAACAACAACATGAGAAGAGTAAGAGGCCCTTTCCTTAAAACTAGAGAAAGTCAGCACTCAATGAATGGCAAGATACAGCCGAGGCAGAACGGGAATCACGTTCAGCAGGGGGACGTGGTCCTCACACACAGTCCTGGGCAACCTCTCCATATCAAAGTGACCCCTGATCTCGGGCACAACACAGCAACTCTTGAGATCACGAGTCCTACGACTGAAAGCGCCCAGTCCTTTACGAGCACGGCGGTCATCCCGACAAGTGGAGCTCCAAAACAGCGGATCACAATCCTCCAGAACCCCTCCATCTCACCCTCCAACAAGCCCAAGGGTTCTCCTCCTCCTCTTCCGGAGAGTCCCGGCACTCCCGATCGATCCCTGTCTCCGCTCACCATGCCAGCCTATTCCCAAACTCTATCTCCCGAGTCCTGCGGATCGCTGACCCCGGACCGGGCCATGTCGCCCATTCAGATCGTGTCCGTAACCACTGGATCCCCTGACCCGGGAGAGTTCGCCGGATCTAATCCCGTGTTCCGCGTGAGCCCGGAAAGGCAGAACAGCTGGCAACTACAGAGGTCCAACAGCTCAGGTCCAAACGTCATTACCACTGACGACAACAAAATCCATATCCACTTAGGGAGCCCCTACATTCAAGCCGTGAACACCTCAGGCAAACCCGTCAGCCCCTACTACTCCCTCGGGCCGGAGCAAAGGATCCCGGTGCTGTCCAACGCCAAAGCCAACAACAAAATCACAAGCAGCATCGTGATCAAACCCACATCCAGTCCCGTCTCACGGCCCTCACAAATCACAGTAAGTAATATCTGTGACTGACCCGAACCGGCTAGTGTTTGATTAGTGACTGTAGAAGAGTGTGTCCCTTGATCATCCGTCGACCCCTGACCCCTGACCCCGGCATCTACAATCCCTCAAATCTGGTGTTCTTGACTGCAATAACTTGACTAGTGCAACTCTAGTTCCTTTTGTTTGTTTGATTTGTTTGTTTCTAATAATGAGATGTGTATGTGCATGATATGTAAAACGATTGCAGAGAAACCCACACATAACGAGAACACAAGCACTTGTGCTTTTACACTTCACTTTTTCACAGGTTAAGTGCACTTACTGTTTTTGCTAGATAGCAAATTATCCTGTACCATTAAAGTTCACTGATTGATACAACCGCATTTTGGTTTGTTTTTCATTTTCTTCTTACATTTTATGTTGGGTTTCTGTTAATGATTAAGGTAACACTGTACAATAAGTTTCATTAGCTAACATGAACTGAGAATGAACAATACTTCTACAGCATCTGTTAATCTTAGTTAATATTAATTTCAGCATTTACTAATACATTATTAAAATCAAAGTTGTATTTATTAACATTAGTTAATGCACTGTGAACTAACATGAACAAACAATGTCTTCAGTAAATCCGGAACTATACGCTTATCCGGACCACACGTGTCTTTTAGTCCCGTACAGTCCGTATAGTCATCCCTGATTGGTCTTCACCCCAGTGACGGGTAGGTTTAGGGGCGGGGTTAGGGGTAGACCATCGTATGATTGGTCTTAACCCCAGTGACGGGTAGGTTTAGGGGCGGGGTTAGGGGTAGGCCATCGTATGATTGGTCTTAAACCCAGTGACAGGAAGGTTTAGGGGCGGGGTTAGGGGTAGGCCATCGTATGATTGGTCTTAACCCCAGTGACGGGTAGGTTTAGGGGCGGGGTTAGGGGTAGGCCATCGTATGATTGGTCTTAAACCCAGTGACAGGAAGGTTTAGGGGCGGGGTTAGGGGAAGACCATCGTATGATTGGTCTTAACCCCAGTGACGGGTAGGTTTAGGGGCGGGGTTAGGGGTAGGCCATCGTATGATTGGTCTTAAACCCTGTGACGGGTAGGTTTAGGGGCGGGGTTAGAGGTAGGCCATCGTATGATTGGTCTTAACCCCAGTGACGGGTAGGTTTAGGGGCGGGGTTAGGGGTAGGCCATCGTATGATTGGTCTTAACCCCAGTGACGGGTAGGTTTAGGGGCGGGGTTAGAGGTAGGCCATCGTATGATTGGTCTTAACCCCAGTGACGGGTAGGTTTAGGGGCGGGGTTAGGGGTAGGCCATCGTATGATTGGTCTTAAACCCAGTGACAGGAAGGTTTAGGGGCGGGGTTAGGGGTAGACCATCGTATGATTGGTCTTAACCCCAGTGATGGGTAGGTTTAGGGGCGGGGTTAGGGGTAGGCCATCGTATGATTGGTCTTAACCCCAGTGACGGGTAGGTTTAGGGGCGGGGTTAGGGGTAGGCCATCGTATGATTGGTCTTAAACCCAGTGACGGGTAGGTTTAGGGGCGGAGTTAGGGGTATGCCTTCGTATGATTGGTCTTAACCCCAGTGACGGGTAGGTTTAGGGGCGGGGTTAGGGGTATACCTTCGTATGATTGGTCTTAACCCCAGTGACGGGTAGGTTTAGGGGCGGGATTAGAGGTAGGCCATCGTATGATTGGTCTTAACCCCAGTGACGGGTAGGTTTAGGGGCGGGGTTAGGGGTAGGCCATTGTATGATTGGTCTTAACCCCAGTGACGGGTAGGTTTAGGGGCGGGGTTAGGGGTAGGCCATCGTGTGGTCCGGATAACCGTATAGTACCGTAAATCCTGACTGTAGTTTAACGCCTAAAGAGGGTTTGCGCTGGAGAAGCTGATAGTAAATCTGGCCCATAGTATTACATTTATAAAGTAAATAACACCTCTAACTGAGACTGAGTTTGAGAAGGTCTGCATGAGTCGAGTTGGTTGTCCACCGCATCACCCGCTCTCACTGAGGGAATCTGCAGTCTTCGGCAGTGATATCATGGAAAAGTCTGACCGTCTGCATGGGCTTTTGCTGCCGCATGAGATTCGACTCCGCAGAGAAACAGCATTAGAGCTCTGCAGTGTGCAGAAAGTTAGAGCATTAGCTTGATGAGTGTGCACTGGTCAAAGGAGGTTTGGCAGAAGTATTTTGAAACTAAATATGTGTCAAACGGACTGGTACATTACAGCAAGCTATAGAACGTGTTCGGCTCACACACATGAGGACTATATCAAGCGTTAAATTGATTCAGGCTGGAATCTGTGCCGTCTGGAGTGTGTATCCTCCACTCGTCTGGCTAAACACACTTCTGTTCATGAAGACCTCGAGAACAGCTGTGATCATGAACCGAGACGATGTCTCATCAGCCCTGTTAGTGAATCACACACACACACACACACACACACACACACACACACACACACACACACACACACACACACACACACACACACACTCTCTCATTCAGCTCGATTCCATGATGCTGAGAAGCACAAATGAGACGATGCATGATCATCTTTATTAGAGATGCTTTTCATAAGATTCGATAATTCAACACTGCAAAAAAATATTTTTCTTGCTGGTCTTGTTTTCCAAAACATCCTTAAAACGAGATGTACTTCAGCAAAATGGAGCATGATTTTACTTTCCGAGAAATCTAACAAGCTTTTTTTCTCTTGTTTTAAGCACAATCTTCACAAAATTTATCTGAAATCAAGACGTAAATGCCTGTTATTTTGCTTACGGTAAAAGCATCTTGGAAAGAATAAGATTTTTTGCAGAGAAGTTAAGGCTGAATGTGTTTCAAACATTCTTAGATCAAGACACATTTACTGGAGATGTTTTCTCACACATGTATCAAAATGAAGTGAGTTTGTGCTTAAAATGAAAACAAATATCTGTCAATTTGGTAAGAAAAAATAAACTTAATTCAAAAGGAAAACAAGATTATTTTCCTGACCCCATCGACAGATTTTTGTTCTTGTTTTAAAGCACAAACTCACTTCATTTTGATAGATTTGTCAGAAAACGGCGGATGAATGTTTAGATGTTTGTTCTGGAAAACAGGCAGAAACACTGAAGAAGAACATCGTTGTTTGCAGTGAAACCTGTGGAAAAACCCCGTCTAGCTCAGATGTTCTTACGCAGGCTTAGCCGATCTAAAGCCTCTAAAACATGGAGCCCGATGTCCAGCTGAGATCAGATGATCAGAAGATCTCCTCAGTAAAGACACGGGAGGAAAGCGTTAACACTGAAGCCGAGTTCCTCAGAACAGCGCGAGTGTTTCGAGGCGGGTCTGAGGCCCAAACAAAAGCCTTGTTTAGTTTCCATGGTGACAGTGGAGAGAGACGCGGGAGGACACTTTTAATTAGCGCTCATTACGTGCATGACTCGAGCCGTGTGTGTTTCTGCTGTTCTCGAGCCCAACACTGCCTGACCCACATATGGGCATTCCTCGTGTCTGACGTAAACCTGCAGGCACACACACACACACACGCGCACACACATACACACACACGCGCACGCACACACACACACGCACACACACACGCACACACAGGCACGCACAGTTTATGTCACAAGCTTTAAATCGGGATATATTTTTTGACATGCGCACACTGCACAAATATACAGTTTCCTGATGTCTGCGCATAATAACTTCTCAGTTGTGTTTTAAACAGCAGACTTTAGATTCATCCATTTCTGGTCATAATTGTGTGTGTTCGATGTTCTGCTATAACTGTTTTCTTTATGGAGGAAAAAATGAAATGACAAATGAACCATTTCCCTGCTAAGACAGAAAGGCACGAGGTGTGTGTGTGTGTGTGTGTGTGTGTGTGTGTGTGTGTGTACTGACGAGTGTCTGACAGCGCCATCTTCTGGTCATCTCAACACATCACACATCTGTATAATCTCTCATTTCCAGAACACTGCTAACAAAAACACCTTCTCTGTACACACCATAGACAGTATATAAGGGTACACACCATAGACAGTATATAAGGGTACACACCATAGACAGTATATAAGGGTACACACCATAGACAGTATATAAGGGTACACACCATAGACAGTATATAAGGGTACACACCATAGACAGTATATAAGGGTACACACCGTAGACAGTATATAAGGGTACACACCGTAGACAGTATATAAGGGTACACACCATAGACAGTATATAAGGGTACACACCATAGACAGTATATAAGGGTACACACCATAGACAGTATATAAGGGTACACACCATAGACAGTATATAAGGGTACACACCATAGACAGTATATAAGGGTACACACCGTAGACAGTATATAAGGGTACACACCGTAGACAGTATATAAGGGTACACACCATAGACAGTATATAAGGGTACACACCATAGACAGTATATAAGGGTACACACCATAGACAGTATATAAGGGTACACACCATAGACAGTATATAAGGGTACACACCATAGACAGTATATAAGGGTACACACCATAGACAGTATATAAGGGTACACACCGTAGACAGTATATAAGGGTACACACCATAGACAGTATATAAGGGTACACACCATAGACAGTATATAAGGGTACACACCATAGACAGTATATAAGGGTACACACCGTAGACAGTATATAAGGGTACACACCGTAGACAGTATATAAGGGTACACACCATAGACAGTATATAAGGGTACACACCATAGACAGTATATAAGGGTACACACCATAGACAGTATATAAGGGTACACACCATAGACAGTATATAAGGGTACACACCATAGACAGTATATAAGGGTACACACCATAGACAGTATATAAGGGTACACACCGTAGACAGTATATAAGGGTACACACCATAGACAGTATATAAGGGTACACACCATAGACAGTATATAAGGGTACACACCATAGACAGTATATAAGGGTACACACCATAGACAGTATATAAGGGTACACACCATAGACAGTATATAAGGGTACACACCGTAGACAGTATATAAGGGTACACACCATAGACAGTATATAAGGGTACACACCATAGACAGTATATAAGGGTACACACCATAGACAGTATATAAGGGTACACACCGTAGACAGTATATAAGGGTACACACCATAGACAGTATATAAGGGTACACACCATAGACAGTATATAAGGGTACACACCATAGACAGTATATAAGGGTACACACCATAGACAGTATATAAGGGTACACACCATAGACAGTATATAAGGGTACACACCGTAGACAGTATATAAGGGTACACACCGTAGACAGTATATAAGGGTACACACCGTAGACAGTATATAAGGGTACACACCGTAGACAGTATATAAGGGTACACACCGTAGACAGTATATAAGGGTACACACCATAGACAGTATATAAGGGTACACACCATAGACAGTATATAAGGGTACACACCGTAGACAGTATATAAGGGTACACACCGTAGACAGTATATAAGGGTACACACCATAGACAGTATATAAGGGTACACACCGTAGACAGTATATAAGGGTACACACCATAGACAGTATATAAGGGTACACACCATAGACAGTATATAAGGGTACACACCATAGACAGTATATAAGGGTACACACCGTAGACAGTATATAAGGGTACACACCGTAGACAGTATATAAGGGTACACACCATAGACAGTATATAAGGGTACACACCATAGACAGTATATAAGGGTACACACCGTAGACAGTATATAAGGGTACACACCGTAGACAGTATATAAGGGTACACACCATAGACAGTATATAAGGGTACACACCATAGACAGTATATAAGGGTACACACCATAGACAGTATATAAGGGTACACACCATAGACAGTATATAAGGGTACACACCGTAGACAGTATATAAGGGTACACACCGTAGACAGTATATAAGGGTACACACCGTAGACAGTATATAAGGGTACACACCATAGACAGTATATAAGGGTACACACCGTAGACAGTATATAAGAGTACACACCATAGACAGTATATAAGGGTACACACCGTAGACAGTATATAAGGGTACACACCGTAGACAGTATATAAGGGTACACACCGTAGACAGTATATAAGGGTACACACCGTAGACAGTATATAAGGGTACACACCATAGACAGTATATAAGGGTACACACCGTAGACAGTATATAAGGGTACACACCATAGACAGTATATAAGGGTACACACCATAGACAGTATATAAGGGTACACACCATAGACAGTATATAAGGGTACACACCGTAGACAGTATATAAGGGTACACACCGTAGACAGTATATAAGGGTACACACCATAGACAGTATATAAGGGTACACACCATAGACAGTATATAAGGGTACACACCGTAGACAGTATATAAGGGTACACACCGTAGACAGTATATAAGGGTACACACCATAGACAGTATATAAGGGTACACACCATAGACAGTATATAAGGGTACACACCATAGACAGTATATAAGGGTACACACCATAGACAGTATATAAGGGTACACACCGTAGACAGTATATAAGGGTACACACCGTAGACAGTATATAAGGGTACACACCGTAGACAGTATATAAGGGTACACACCATAGACAGTATATAAGGGTACACACCGTAGACAGTATATAAGAGTACACACCGTAGACAGTATATAAGGGTACACACCGTAGACAGTATATAAGGGTACACACCATAGACAGTATATAAGGGTACACACCGTAGACAGTATATAAGGGTACACACCGTAGACAGTATATAAGGGTACACACCATAGACAGTATATAAGGGTACACACCGTAGACAGTATATAAGGGTACACACCATAGACAGTATATAAGGGTACACACCGTAGACAGTATATAAGGGTACACACCGTAGACAGTATATAAGGGTACACACCGTAGACAGTATATAAGGGTACACACCGTAGACAGTATATAAGGGTACACACCATAGACAGTATATAAGGGTACACACCGTAGACAGTATATAAGGGTACACACCATAGACAGTATATAAGGGTACACACCATAGACAGTATATAAGGGTACACACCGTAGACAGTATATAAGGGTACACACCATAGACAGTATATAAGGGTACACACCGTAGACAGTATATAAGGGTACACACCGTAGACAGTATATAAGGGTACACACCATAGACAGTATATAAGGGTACACACCATAGACAGTATATAAGGGTACACACCATAGACAGTATATAAGGGTACACACCATAGACAGTATATAAGGGTACACACCGTAGACAGTATATAAGGGTACACACCATAGACAGTATATAAGGGTACACACCGTAGACAGTATATAAGGGTACACACCATAGACAGTATATAAGGGTACACACCATAGACAGTATATAAGGGTACACACCGTAGACAGTATATAAGGGTACACACCATAGACAGTATATAAGGGTACACACCATAGACAGTATATAAGGGTACACACCATAGACAGTATATAAGGGTACACACCATAGACAGTATATAAGGGTACACACCATAGACAGTAAATAAGGGTACACACCATAGACAGTATATAAGGGTACACACCGTAGACAGTATATAAGGGTACACACCGTAGACAGTATATAAGGGTACACACCGTAGACAGTATATAAGGGTACACACCATAGACAGTATATAAGGGTACACACCATAGACAGTATATAAGGGTACACACCATAGACAGTATATAAGGGTACACACCGTAGACAGTATATAAGGGTACACACCATAGACAGTATATAAGGGTACACACCATAGACAGTATATAAGGGTACACACCATAGACAGTATATAAGGGTACACACCATAGACAGTATATAAGGGTACACACCATAGACAGTATATAAGGGTACACACCGTAGACAGTATATAAGGGTACACACCATAGACAGTATATAAGGGTACACACCGTAGACAGTATATAAGGGTACACACCATAGACAGTATATAAGGGTACACACCGTAGACAGTATATAAGGGTACACACCATAGACAGTATATAAGGGTACACACCATAGACAGTATATAAGGGTACACACCGTAGACAGTATATAAGGGTACACACCGTAGACAGTATATAAGGGTACACACCATAGACAGTATATAAGGGTACACACCATAGACAGTATATAAGGGTACACACCGTAGACAGTATATAAGGGTACACACCGTAGACAGTATATAAGGGTACACACCGTAGACAGTATATAAGGGTACACACCGTAGACAGTATATAAGGGTACACACCATAGACAGTATATAAGGGTACACACCGTAGACAGTATATAAGGGTACACACCATAGACAGTATATAAGGGTACACACCATAGACAGTATATAAGGGTACACACCATAGACAGTATATAAGGGTACACACCGTAGACAGTATATAAGGGTACACACCGTAGACAGTATATAAGGGTACACACCATAGACAGTATATAAGGGTACACACCATAGACAGTATATAAGGGTACACACCGTAGACAGTATATAAGGGTACACACCGTAGACAGTATATAAGGGTACACACCATAGACAGTATATAAGGGTACACACCATAGACAGTATATAAGGGTACACACCGTAGACAGTATATAAGGGTACACACCGTAGACAGTATATAAGGGTACACACCGTAGACAGTATATAAGGGTACACACCATAGACAGTATATAAGGGTACACACCGTAGACAGTATATAAGAGTACACACCGTAGACAGTATATAAGGGTACACACCGTAGACAGTATATAAGGGTACACACCATAGACAGTATATAAGGGTACACACCATAGACAGTATATAAGGGTACACACCATAGACAGTATATAAGGGTACACACCATAGACAGTATATAAGGGTACACACCGTAGACAGTATATAAGGGTACACACCGTAGACAGTATATAAGGGTACACACCGTAGACAGTATATAAGGGTACACACCATAGACAGTATATAAGGGTACACACCGTAGACAGTATATAAGAGTACACACCGTAGACAGTATATAAGGGTACACACCGTAGACAGTATATAAGGGTACACACCATAGACAGTATATAAGGGTACACACCGTAGACAGTATATAAGGGTACACACCGTAGACAGTATATAAGGGTACACACCATAGACAGTATATAAGGGTACACACCGTAGACAGTATATAAGGGTACACACCATAGACAGTATATAAGGGTACACACCATAGACAGTATATAAGGGTACACACCATAGACAGTATATAAGGGTACACACCATAGACAGTATATAAGGGTACACACCATAGACAGTAAATAAGGGTACACACCATAGATAGTATATAAGGGTACACACCGTAGACAGTATATAAGGGTACACACCGTAGACAGTATATAAGGGTACACACCGTAGACAGTATATAAGGGTACACACCATAGACAGTATATAAGGGTACACACCATAGACAGTATATAAGGGTACACACCGTAGACAGTATATAAGGGTACACACCATAGACAGTATATAAGGGTACACACCATAGACAGTATATAAGGGTACACACCATAGACAGTATATAAGGGTACACACCATAGACAGTATATAAGGGTACACACCATAGACAGTAAATAAGGGTACACACCATAGATAGTATATAAGGGTACACACCGTAGACAGTATATAAGGGTACACACCGTAGACAGTATATAAGGGTACACACCATAGACAGTATATAAGGGTACACACCGTAGACAGTATATAAGGGTACACACCGTAGACAGTATATAAGGGTACACACCGTAGACAGTATATAAGGGTACACACCGTAGACAGTATATAAGGGTACACACCGTAGACAGTATATAAGGGTACACACCATAGACAGTATATAAGGGTACACACCATAGACAGTATATAAAGGTACACACCATAGACAGTATATAAGGGTACACACCATAGACAGTAAATAAGGGTACACACCATAGACAGTATATAAGGGTACACACCGTAGACAGTATATAAGGGTACACACCATAGACAGTATATAAGGGTACACACCATAGACAGTATATAAGGGTACACACCATAGACAGTATATAAGGGTACACACCATAGACAGTATATAAGGGTACACACCGTAGACAGTATATAAGGGTACACACCGTAGACAGTATATAAGGGTACACACCGTAGACAGTATATAAGGGTACACACCATAGACAGTATATAAGGGTACACACCGTAGACAGTATATAAGAGTACACACCGTAGACAGTATATAAGGGTACACACCGTAGACAGTATATAAGGGTACACACCATAGACAGTATATAAGGGTACACACCGTAGACAGTATATAAGGGTACACACCGTAGACAGTATATAAGGGTACACACCATAGACAGTATATAAGGGTACACACCGTAGACAGTATATAAGGGTACACACCATAGACAGTATATAAGGGTACACACCATAGACAGTATATAAGGGTACACACCATAGACAGTATATAAGGGTACACACCATAGACAGTATATAAGGGTACACACCATAGACAGTAAATAAGGGTACACACCATAGATAGTATATAAGGGTACACACCGTAGACAGTATATAAGGGTACACACCGTAGACAGTATATAAGGGTACACACCGTAGACAGTATATAAGGGTACACACCATAGACAGTATATAAGGGTACACACCGTAGACAGTATATAAGGGTACACACCGTAGACAGTATATAAGGGTACACACCATAGACAGTATATAAGGGTACACACCATAGACAGTATATAAGGGTACACACCATAGACAGTATATAAGGGTACACACCATAGACAGTATATAAGGGTACACACCGTAGACAGTATATAAGGGTACACACCGTAGACAGTATATAAGGGTACACACCGTAGACAGTATATAAGGGTACACACCGTAGACAGTATATAAGGGTACACACCGTAGACAGTATATAAGGGTACACACCATAGACAGTATATAAGGGTACACACCATAGACAGTATATAAGGGTACACACCATAGACAGTATATAAGGGTACACACCATAGACAGTATATAAGGGTACACACCGTAGACAGTATATAAGGGTACACACCGTAGACAGTATATAAGGGTACACACCGTAGACAGTATATAAGGGTACACACCATAGACAGTATATAAGGGTACACACCATAGACAGTATATAAGGGTACACACCATAGACAGTATATAAGGGTACACACCATAGACAGTATATAAGGGTACACACCGTAGACAGTATATAAGGGTACACACCGTAGACAGTATATAAGGGTACACACCGTAGACAGTATATAAGGGTACACACCGTAGACAGTATATAAGGGTACACACCGTAGACAGTATATAAGGGTACACACCGTAGACAGTATATAAGGGTACACACCATAGACAGTATATAAGGGTACACACCATAGACAGTATATAAGGGTACACACCATAGACAGTATATAAGGGTACACACCATAGACAGTATATAAGGGTACACACCATAGACAGTAAATAAGGGTACACACCATAGACAGTATATAAGGGTACACACCATAGACAGTATATAAGGGTACACACCATAGACAGTATATAAGGGTACACACCATAGACAGTATATAAGGGTACACACCGTAGACAGTATATAAGGGTACACACCGTAGACAGTATATAAGGGTACACACCGTAGACAGTATATAAGGGTACACACCGTAGACAGTATATAAGGGTACACACCGTAGACAGTATATAAGGGTACACACCATAGACAGTATATAAGGGTACACACCGTAGACAGTATATAAGGGTACACACCGTAGACAGTATATAAGGGTACACACCGTAGACAGTATATAAGGGTACACACCATAGACAGTATATAAGGGTACACACCGAGAACGATAATTATAATGATAGTGTCACTCACACCAGCGCACAATATTGTTCTGTTTATTACTGTCACTTTAAATGTTTGAGGATGGATTCTGATTGGCTGTCAGTGTTTTTTTTGTTAATCGGCTGGATAAAAAGTGAATCCAACGATATCGTTATTGCTGTAGTTGTGCTGTGAACTATGAACGGGCCTAACGTTTTCTAACGTTCCCATTAAATCATGAAAACGCTATTTCTGGATGTTCTCTGAACATTTAAAACGCTGTTGTTTGGTTATGTGATTGTTAAGGAAACATTCATTTTTTATAATTCTGGGAATGTTGAATGTTCTGAAACAAGTAACATTAAAACAACGTCAGACAAACGTTTCAGAAAAAAGTTCCATGAACCATGTTTGGTAACACTTTATTTTACAGTGTCGTCGTTACATATGTTACATGTACTTACCATAGTAACAACATCGGCCTATCAGCACACTACTCATATCAGCACATCGGATCCAGCTTCTTTTCTTTTCTTTTCTTTTCTTTTCTTTTCTTTGATCGAGTCTGTATATTGTGACCGCGCGGTTTCATGGTTTGCGTAGTCGAGCTCCACACACTGCTGTTGTGTTAAATGAAGTCTTGTCGAGCTCCACACACTGCTGTTGTGTTAAATGAAGTCTTGTCGAGCTCCACACACTGCTGTTGTGTTAAATGAAGTCTAGTCGAGCTCC
>NC_136897.1:29378542-29381042 GCF_949152265.1 Phoxinus phoxinus
ACACACACACACACACACACACACACACACACACACACACACACACACACACACACACACACACACACACACACACACACAGACACACGCACACACACACACACACACACACACACAGACACTCACACAGACACACACACCCACCCACACACACCAAACCTCACAGACACACACACACACACACACACACACAGACACAGACACACACTCACACACAATTGCCCTGCGAAGACAAAGTTAAACACCAGAATGATGAAGCAGTTTGTTCTGTGAGTCTGTGTGTGTGTGTGTGTGTGTGTGTGTGTGTGTGTGTGTGTGTGTGTGTGTGTGTGTGTGTGTGTGTGTGTGTCTGTGTGAGTGAGTGAGTGTGTGTGAGTGTGTGTGTGTGTGTGTGTGTGTGTGTGTGTGTCTGTGTGAGTGAGTGTGTGTGTGTGTGTGTGTGTGTGTGTGTGTGTGTGTGTGTGTGTGTGTGTGTGTGTGTGTCTGTGTGAGTGAGTGTGTGTGAGTGTGTGTCATGAAAGCGTCTGATTTCTGTCTCAAACCCTGATGCTGTTTTCATGCATGACTGCTGAACGCTGCTGGTAAATCTGTAAACTTCTGTCCTCTATTTGCCTCTCGCTGTGAGAAGAGCATCAGACAACAAACATCCTCTCTCTCTCTCTCTCTCTCTCTCTCTCTCTCTCTCGCTCTCTCTCTCTCTCTCTCTCTCTCTCTCTCTCTCTCCCTCTCCCTCTCCGATGAATGCAAAAGTTCATTTATTTCAGTAATTCAACTTAAAAGGTGAAACTAATATATTATATAGACTTATTACATGCAAAGTGAGATATTTCAAGCCTTTATTTGTTATAATTTTGATTTTGGTTTTCTTAAGCTGTAAGCCATAATCATCAAAATTATAACAAGTAAAGGTTCCTCTATTAAATCCAGTCACTCAGCAGGGAGTGTGTTCCCGCGGGAAACTGGCGCCAATGCTGTTCATGTCAATTCATTGTTCATTGTTAGTTCATTTTAACTAATGTTAACAATTGGAACCCCTAAAAGTGTTCATCCATCCATCCATATACTTCCCTCTCCCTAGACACTTCCTCCAGCTCTTCCGGGGGGACACCGAGGCGTTCCCAGGCCAGCCGTGAGACATAGTCTCTCCAGCGTGTCCTAGGTCTTCCCCGGGGTCTCCTCCCGGTGGGACACGCCCGGAACATCTCCCCGGCGTCCAGGACGCACCGGAGCCACCTCAGCTGACCCCTCTCGATGTGGAGGAGCAGCGGCTCTACTCTGAGCTCCTCCCGAGTGACCGAGCTCCTCACCCGATCTCTGAGGGATCGCCCAGCCACCCTGTGGAGAAAGCTCATTCCGGCCGCCTGTGTCCGGGATCTTGTCCTTTCGGTCATGACCCACAGCTCAAGACCACAGGTGAGAGTAGGAACGTAGATTGACCGGTAAATCGAGAGCTTCGCCTTGCGGCTCAGCTCCTCCTTCACCACGACAGACCGGTACATCGACCGCATTACTGCAGAAGCTGCACCGATCCGTCTGTCAATCTCCCGTTCCATCCTTCCCTCACTCGTGAACAAGACCCCAAGATACTTGAACTCCTCCACTTGAGGCAGGAACTCTCCACCAACCTGAAGTCGGCAAGCCACCTTCTCCGACTGAGGACCATGGCCTCGGATTCTCATCCCAGCCGCTTCACACTCGGCTGCACACCGTCCCAGTGCATGCTGGAGGTCCTGGTCTGAAGGGGCCAACACGACAACATCATCTGCAAAGAGCAGAGACGAAATCGTGTTGTTCCCAAACCAGAAACTAGAAATTCTGTCCATAAAAATTATGAACAGAACCGGCGACAAAGATCAGCCCTGCCGGAGTCCAACATGCACCGGGAAGAAGTCTGACTTACTGCCGGCAATGCGAACCAAGCTCCTGCTCAGGTCGTACAGGGACCGAACAGCCCTTAGCAAAGGACCCCGGACCCCATACTCCCGGAGCACCCTCCACAGGCCGCCTCGAGGGACACAGTCCAATGCCTTCTCCAAATCCACAAAGCACATGTGGATTGGTTGGGCAAACTCCCATGAACCCTCCAGCACCCTGTAGAGGGTATAGAGCTGGTCCAGTGTTCCACGGCCCGGACGAAAACCGCACTGTTCATTCTGAATCCGAGGTTCTGCTATCGGCCGTATTCTCCTCTCCAGTACCCTGGCATAGACTTTCCCAGGGAGGCTGAGAAGTGTGATCCCCTGTAGTTGGAACACACCCTCCGGTCCCCCTTCTTGAAAAGAGGGACCACCACCCCGGTCTGCCATCCCAGAGGCACTGTCCCCGACCGCCACGATGCTGCAGAGTGTCCAAGACATACAGCCGTAGGCGCAGGGAAACGACCTTCTCGTTCACCGGGGTAAACTCCAACACATGGCGGCTGAGCTGGGGGGCTATAAGCAAACCCACACCACCCGCCGCCTCTCACCATGGGCAACTCCAGAGTGGTGAAGAGTCCATC
>NC_136897.1:29393542-29396042 GCF_949152265.1 Phoxinus phoxinus
CTATTATAACGGCGGATTGCTATTATAACGGCGGATCGCTATTATAACGGCGGATTGCTATTATAACGGCGGATTGCTATTATAACGGCGGATTGCTATTATACCGGCGGGATAAACGACTCTTGCGCCCGACGCAAATCTAAAATGTGTTGGTCTGAAGTCGCTTCATTACTCATAGGTGTGGTTTGGGCGTAACGTGAAATAAACCAATCAGAGCGTCCTCTCACATTCCCTTTAAGAGCCGGCGCGCTTGTTCCACGGCGGATCGCTATTATAACGGCGGATTGCTATTATAACGGCGGATTGCTATTATAACGGCGGATCGCTATTATAACGGCGGATCGCTATTATAACGGCGGATCGCTATTATAACGGCGGATCGCTATTATAACGGCGGATTGCTATTATAACGGCGGATCGCTATTATAACGGCGGATCGCTATTATAACGGCGGATCGCTATTATAACGGCGGATCGCTATTATAACGGCGGATCGCTATTATAACGGCGGATTGCTATTATAACGGCGGATCGCTATTATAACGGCGGATTGCTATTATAACGGCGGATCGCTATTATAACGGCGGATCGCTATTATAACGGCGGATCGCTATTATAACGGCGGATTGCTATTATAACGGCGGATTGCTATTATAACGGCGGATCGCTATTATAACGGCGGATCGCTATTATAACGGCGGATTGCTATTATAACGGCGGATTGCTATTATAACGGCGGATCGCTATTATAACGGCGGATTGCTATTATAACGGCGGATTGCTATTATAACGGCGGATTGCTATTATAACGGCGGATCGCTATATCGCTATTATAACGGCGGATTGCTATTATAACGGCGGATTGCT
Organism: Phoxinus phoxinus; assembly: GCF_949152265.1. Classification (NCBI taxonomy): domain Eukaryota; kingdom Metazoa; phylum Chordata; class Actinopteri; order Cypriniformes; family Leuciscidae; genus Phoxinus; species Phoxinus phoxinus. The sequence goes on from NC_136897.1 coordinate 29,394,410, forward strand.
ATTATAACGGCGGATCGCTATTATAACGGCGGATTGCTATTATAACGGCGGATTGCTATTATAACGGCGGATTGCTATTATAACGGCGGATTGCTATTATAACGGCGGATCGCTATATCGCTATTATAACGGCGGATCGCTATTATAACGGCGGATTGCTATTATAACGGCGGATCGCTATTATAACGGCGGATTGCTATTATAACGGCGGATCGCTATATCGCTATTATAACGGCGGATTGCTATTATAACGGCGGATCGCTATTATAACGGCGGATTGCTATTATAACGGCGGATTGCTATTATAACGGCGGATCGCTATATCGCTATTATAACGGCGGATCGCTATTATAACGGCGGATTGCTATTATAACGGCGGATTGCTATTATAACGGCGGATTGCTATTATAACGGCGGATCGCTATTATAACGGCGGATTGCTATTATAACGGCGGATCGCTATTATAACGGCGGATTGCTATTATAACGGCGGATTGCTATTATAACGGCGGATTGCTATTATAACGGCGGATTGCTATTATAACGGCGGATCGCTATTATAACGGCGGATTGCTATTATAACGGCGGATTGCTATTATAACGGCGGATTGCTATTGTAACGGCGGATTGCTATTGTAACGGCGGATCGCTATTATAACGGCGGATCGCTATTATAACGGCGGATTGCTATTATAACGGCGGATCGCTATTATAACGGCGGATCGCTATTATAACGGCGGATCGCTATTATAACGGCGGATTGCTATTATAACGGCGGATCGCTATTATAACGGCGGATCGCTATTATAACGGCGGATTGCTATTGTAACGGCGGATTGCTATTATAACGGCGGATCGCTATTATAACGGCGGATTGCTATTATAACGGCGGATTGCTATTATAACGGCGGATCGCTATTATAACGGCGGATTGCTATTATAACGGCGGATTGCTATTATAACGGCGGATTGCTATTATAACGGCGGATCGCTATTATAACGGCGGATTGCTATTATAACGGCGGATCGCTATTATAACGGTGGATTGCTATTATAACGGCGGATCGCTATTATAACGGCGGATTGCTATTATAACGGCGGATTGCTATTATAACGGCGGATTGCTATTATAACGGCGGATCGCTATTATAACGGCGGATTGCTATTATAACGGCGGATCGCTATTATAACGGCGGATCGCTATTATAACGGCGGATTGCTATTATAACGGCGGATTGCTATTATAACGGCGGATCGCTATTATAACGGCGGATCGCTATTATAACGGCGGATCGCTATTATAACGGCGGATTGCTATTATAACGGCGGATTGCTATTATAACGGCGGATTGCTATTATAACGGCGGATCGCTATTATAACGGCGGATCGCTATTATAACGGCGGATTGCTATTATAACGGCGGATTGCTATTATAACGGCGGATTGCTATTATAACGGCGGATCGCTATTATAACGGCGGATCGCTATTATAACGGCGGATTGCTATTATAACGGTGGATTGCTATTATAACGGCGGATTGCTATTATAACGGCGGATTGCTATTATAACGGCGGATTGCTATTATAACGGCGGATCGCTATTATAACGGTGGATTGCTATTATAACGGCGG
>NC_136897.1:29401042-29406042 GCF_949152265.1 Phoxinus phoxinus
GTGAGTGATAGTGTTGGTGTGTGTGTGTGAGGTGTGTGTGTGTGTGTGCGAGTGATAGTGTTGGTGTGTGTGTGTGTGTGTGTGAGTGAGTGATAGTGTTGGTGTGTGTGTGTGTGTGTGAGGTGTGTGTGTGTGTGTGCGAGTGATAGTGTTGGTGTGTGTGTGTGTGTGTGTGTGTGTGAGTGAGTGATAGTGTTGGTGTGTGTGTGTGTGTGTGTGAGTGATAGTGTTGGTGTGTAAGTGAGGTGTGTGTGTGCGAGTGATAGTGTTGGTGTGTGTGTGAGTGATAGTGTTGGTGTGTGAGGTGTGTGTGTGTGTGCGAGTGATAGTGTTGGTGTGTGTGTGTGTGTGTGTGAGTGATAGTGTTGGTGTGTGTGTGAGAGTGTGTGTGTGAGAGTGTGTGTGAGAGTGTGTGTGTGTGTGAGAGTGTGTGTGTGAGAGTGTGTGTGTGTGTGTGTGTGTGTGTTTGTGTGTGTGTGTGTGTGTGTGAGAGTGAGTGTGTGTGTGAGAGTTTGTGTGTGTTGTCAGAGTGTGTGTGAGTGTGTGTGTGAGTGTTTGTGTGTGTTGTCAGAGTGTGTGTGAGAGTGTGTGTGTGTGTCAGAGTGTGTGTGTGTGTGTGTGTGTTTGTGTGTGTGTGTGTGTGTGAGAGTGAGTGTGTGTGTGAGTGTGTTTGTGTGTGTTGTCAGAGTGTGTGAGTGTGTGTGTGTGTGTGAGTGTGTGTGAGAGTGTGTGTGTGTGTGTGTGTGTTGTCAGAGTGTGTGTGAGAGTGTGTGTGTGAGAGTGTGTGTGAGAGTGTGTGTGTGTGTGTGTGCGTGAGAGTGTGTGTGTGTTTGTGTGTGTGTGTGTGTGTGTGTGAGAGTGAGTGTGTGTGTGTGTGAGTGTGTTTGTGTGTGTTGTTAGAGTGTGTGAGTGTGTGTGTGTGTGTGTGTGTGTGTGTGTGAGAGTGTGTGTGTGTGTGTGTGTTGTCAGAGTGTGTGTGTGTGTGTGTGTGAGTGTGTGTGTGTGTGTGAGAGAGTGTGTGTGTGTGTGTGTGTGTGTTGTCAGAGTGTGTGTGAGAGTGTGTGTGTGAGAGTGTGTGTGAGAGTGTGTGTGTGTGTGTGTGTGCGTGAGAGTGTGTGTGAGAGTGTGTGTGTGAGAGTGTGTGTGTGTGTGTGTGTGTTTGTGTGTGTGTGTGTGTGAGAGTGAGTGTGTGTGTGTGAGTGTGTTTGTGTGTGTTGTTAGAGTGTGTGAGTGTGTGTGTGTGTGTGTGTGTGTGTGAGAGTGTGTGTGTGTGTGTGTGTTGTCAGAGTGTGTGTGTGTGTGTGTGTGAGTGTGTGTGTGAGAGTGTGTGTGTGTGTGTGTGTGTGTTGTCAGAGTGTGTGTGTGTGTGTGTGTGTTGTCAGAGTGTGTGTGTGTGTGTTGTCAGAGTGTGTGTGAGAGTGTGTGTGTGAGAGTGTGTGTGTGTGTGTGTGTTTGTGTGTGTGTGTGTGTGTGTGAGAGTGAGTGTGTGTGTTGTTAGAGTGTGTGAGTGTGTGTGTGTGTGTGTGTGTGTGTGTGAGAGTGTGTGTGTGTGTGTGTTGTCAGAGTGTGTGTGTGTGTGTGTGTGTGTTGTCAGAGTGTGTGTGTGTGTGTTGTCAGAGTGTGTGTGTGTGTGTTGTCAGAGTGTGTGTGTGTGTGTTGTCAGAGTGTGTGTGTGTGTGTTGTCAGAGTGTGTGTGTGTGTGTTGTCAGAGTGTGTGTGTGTGTTGTCAGAGTGTGTGTGAGAGGGATCTGTCCTCGGTCCATCTTCCTCTGGCTCAGATCTCACATCCTCATGATTTGAACACATAGACCGTATATAAACTGGACACAGCGACCCCACAGGTTTCAACGGAGAGAAGTGAAGTCCGTTAGAAGCATCACTTCCTGATCGCCAGGCGAACTGCGCAGACTCACACTGAGCTTGACGACGGAGATGTGACGTGAGTCTGACAGCTGTCAGTCTTCTAGTAGCTGTGCCGAGAGAAATCTGAATCATTCCCTTCTGAATCTCGCAGAGACGGAGAGCGTGAGCATTAGCTGTCCATGAGCTAGCAGCGGGAGCAACTTCATCACTCTCTATGGGCTTCTCTCTTGACTTTATGCTCCACGTCCCCCGATCGCCCGCGAGCTTCTCTGCCTGTCCATACGGTAATTTCTCGACTTGTGCGACAGAGTCGCGCGGGTATGACGCAATCGTTAGCCTATTTTTACAAAAACTGCTTCTACGGGCCATAACGTAAGATACAAGGTAATGGAGCCTTTTATACATTTTCGTGTTTCTTTAGAAATAAACAATGGACAAACGGTGTCTTTAAACGCCTCAGATGTAAAGTTATTCGCTGTCAAAGTGACGCCAGAATGAATGGGAGTCAATGGAGTGCTAACAGCAGGGGGGGGTCCGCTAGCTAACGGCGGCGCCCGGGGAGGCTTCAGTGTCTTCCGAAACACTGCCCCCCTGATTTTAACACCATTTTATAATTGTATGATTTCTACGCCGGTGAAATCCAAATCAATATGTAAGGCTGCTCTCATTGGTCGGCTGGTTACTCCAGTTATCCAATCACAGCTGACGCTCAGGCAGTCACATGACCCATGAGTTTATTGAGGGATGTATTGCAGAACTTACACTATAAAGCGTTACATAAATGAAGATGACTCGACCTGATCTCTTTCTGCTGCTTTATAAAGTACATTTTGCTTTTCATCATGAACTCTTGATCATTTCTGGAGATTTCGCCGGTATTAAAGAGTCTCTGGTTTGAGTCTCGCACTCATTGTTATTCTCTTTTCATCACCTTGATTCTTCCCTCTCTCGCCTGTGTTCGTTCTCCTCTCGTGTCTCTCTCTTCCGTCGGGGAGTTTTAATTAAAGCCGCCATATTTCACGGGCTTAGCGGATAAATCCGGTCTCGCTGCCACAGTTTAATGACCAGCCTCGCGCTGATTTAGGGTGCGCGGGCACGCGAGAGCGCGCGTGTTCGGCGACACACACACATCATGAACGCGGTGAGGGAACACACTCGTGCTGGTAGGTGTGTTTGCTGTATGAATGATGATTTAGAGTTAGTAATTGCAGTAATTTCTCCCCTCGTGTCCTTAAACCCGCGAGACTTCTGTTCGTCTTCGAAACACAAACGAAGATATTCTGTTGACAGTCTCTGTGACTCTTCAGAAAGTTCATGAAACTAATCCATATAAAATTAACAATTCACAGATATTAAAATTAAGTCCAGATTTTCTGAAGAGAATCTATCGCTTTATGAACAGATTGAATTTAGGCTTTTATTCACATATAAACATTGATCAGATAAGAGCACGTGACCCGCCATAACTCATGCTTGATGAAACTATATTTTTCCATTATGTTGATGTATCTAAAAAACACATTTTATTTTAGCTTCATCCATTCTTTTTTTTATCAACATTTAATGTGTAAGTTTCATCAAATCATGTTTTTATCAAAGACTTTGTCCGGATGGGATTCAGAGTTTTAGAAACACACCTGTGTTCTGGCCACAGCGCCCCCTACCGTATGACACAGAAACACACAATGGCTGGAAACTGCATCAATGGCGGGGAGGAGTAAATTAGTTTATTACATTTTTTTAATTAAATACTGCAAATTGAAAAAATTATAATAATTCAAAAAAAAAATGTTAATACATTAATGGTGCATAATGTATTATTTAGTATGAAATATAGCTTAAAAAATACAAAATATTTAAAAACAATATTATTGAAGTAAAATATAGTTCCTAATATAGAGTGTGAGCTCCAAACGAGGAGATCTGATGCTCACACCTGCAGATGTGTGTCAGACGCCAGCGCTGTGCAGATCACGTGTCGCTCCGCCTCCGCGCGGCTCAGTGTGTGGCGACTTCTGCTCCCGCGCTATTACACATTAGCACAGTCGTTCTGGAGGAGAAGCCAGGCACTCATCGTCTGTTTTACTGATACCCCTTTTCCACCAAGGCAGAGCTGGTGCTGGTTCGGAGCCAGAGCCTAGTTTCAAATCGGTTCTTTGTTTTTCGACCACCAAAGCACCAGCTCCGAACCAGTAAAAGTGGTTCTTAAGTAGCACCAAAACATTGCTGGGCTAGAGTAAGAACCGCTTGCGTCAGGGGCGGGGGGCGGGGTTACCGTGATCAACAAGACGAACAGAAACTTGTGACCGCCATTTTTTAAATAGCTGCTAATCGAGCTAATAGCTGCTCGATTGTAATCTCCGTCTGTGCAAGTTACGGCGAGCTGCACGAACGCGTTGGATTCGCCGTGTTTGGATGCCGATGTAGGTTCACAAAGCCATGAGCATCAATAGTAACGCAAAATCGCCTTTGTTGATGTAAGGCTTGTTGGAGATGCATCAGAGCGGCGCGGACCGGTCAGAGCTCCGGGAGTGTGTGGAGAGCACACGACTCCTTGTGCTTTTGGATCGCTGTCGCAGTGCTGTGATGTCACACGGCGATCGGTCTGCGAGAAGCCGAACCATCTCGAACAAGCCTGGTGTGTTTGTGTTTGGCGCTAGCGTTGCTGGGCAACATGAGATGTATACACAGTGACGTAAGATATGGCTCTGTTGTGGCGCTCTAGCCGGTGGAAAGGCAAACCGGTTCTAGAGGACCCGTCAGTAGAACCGACTCCGAACCGGCTCTAGCTCTGAACCAGCACCTGGTCTTGCTGGTGGAAAAGGGGTATGAGAGGAACCAGAGACTGCAAATAAATGTGTGTAGTGTGTGTGACGTCACCCGTAGTGTTTCTGAAGCCCAAAGTGGGCGGAGCCGGGCGTCGCCATCTTGGCCGCGCATCACTGCGCAACATCAGCGGCAATCCACCTGTCACTCAAGTGGCCACGCCCTTCATTATGCAGAACTTTAAAGCTGCCATGTGTAAAAATTGAGGTAAAAATATCCCAAAAATGAGCTACACACTTCAAAAGAATGAGAAGAAATAAGGGCGATGATGTCATTAAAAAAAAATCAAGTTATAGTGCTGCAGAGATATC